>NC_081550.1:20605996-20675083 GCF_901000735.1 Corylus avellana | reverse complement strand
TTTGAAACTTTAGGGGAGTAGATTGCAAAAAATTGAAACTTTGGTGTTCGAATTGAAAAACGCCGTCATTCCCTTATTTTATATAAGAAATAATAAATTAATTAAACAATTTGTGAACAAACTTGAATTATTCAAAACAAAATTAAACCAACGAAATTCAAAACATTGAATACACGGCTAGATTAGAGCCCTACACAAGACTAACAAGCTTTCTTGCTACAAGGCATTTACTGCTTTAACTTGTCATATTGAGTGATTTATGAATTTCTAAGCGAAGAACTAACAAACAAAAACCTCCATGGAAAGAGATCTCTATGCTAGCTCAATCATCTAATACAGAAAAAGGAGATGTACTGGGGCGTTTACCCTCAACTGTTTGAATTTGTCTGGGAGGAGAGCTTGGAAGATCCCATGGACATTCAGGAACCACACAGGCGGGTGTCAGTTTGGCTGCATCAAGGGATGCATGGAACTGTGCATGCCCTGCTGGCTTCGTGAACCTCAGCTCATCATCCTGTCTTTCATTGCAGCTGATGCACTGCATCTTCCTCCTCTGCACCTCATCCTTAACTCTCTGGAAAGGAAAAAAGGAAAGCCATGTTTGTGTTATACTCTCCATAAACATGCTCATTTTTTGCCTAGAAGAAAAAAATCATACTCATTTCTCAAACCAACGTGACAAATTTAAAGTACTCCTGGTATCACAACTGTACAAGAACCTATAAAGAACAAATACTACCATATGATCAATTTCTTCTCCATGGAGACGTCCGTCATCTTTGGAAATTTTTTTTTTAATGATGCAACAAATGATATTCAGTATATAAGATTACCCGGAACACCCCGGGGGGGGGGGGGGATTCAACTGAAGCCAAATTAATTTTTTATTTCTATGAGCTCAAAAAATATCCCCAAAACCTTCCCTTTCCCAAAGTTATAAGAGCATTTTCCAGCAGCAATTTCCTAAAACACCAGATTCTACTCTGTGGTTAAGGAAGTTCGTCATAAAAAAAATTTTATGATTGGGAACCCTAGGTAAGGCCATGTCGTATACCCACTTCTGTCAGGCAAAACCCCCGGATCCATACAAACCGCCCCTTCACACGAATCGAAGCGGGCATGGCTCCAAGGAATTGTTTGCACTTAAGGGGATTTGAACTTAAGACCTAATGAAGATACTACCAAGACCCTTACCACTTGAGCCAATCCTTAGCAATATTTAATTTGGCAATAGCTCAAATGCAAAACCTGAGAATTTTCAGGTAAGCTTAACACCAGAAACTTCTCTAACAGTTCATCTATATCAGGAATTCATTAATGGATATAAAACTTGATTATCATTAGTTGTGTACAAAAAGCAAATTTAGAATGCTACTAACACACAATAGTAAAAAGCATAAATGGTAAGAAAGTGACGCTTTTATCTCCTGGTCAGGAATGATAGTTAACTCGAGTTATAAACCTAACATATTTGCCAGTTTCTTATTGAAGTGTTCCCCTAATAAAAGGACCACTGTTTGACTCATCTGCTGAAATTATTCAATTGTTTTAATAGATAAAACAAAGTTCACATCCAATTTCAATTTTATAAATGTAGTTTCTATACCCTTATATTGACAGGTTAAATTATCATCTCATATATCTAGAATAAATTAATAGCATCTAGTTCTTGATCATTATCTGCCTGCTTTTCTAATCAACCATCCAAGCGCATAATCTAATGGCTTTTATCTTAATACCCTTGCTACTGGATCAATGCGGCTAAATATTTCAAAGCATACTGGATGGCACTAACAAATCTACGAATAACATCGCACAACTCTAACACAATGATTACTTGCAAAATCACACTCTGAATTCATCAACAATACAACCTCTGAATCTCCTTCCATCTTTAACACTCGGTATGTAAACATTTTATGCCCCAATCAAGCAGAAGTAGATAAATTGATCAAACCAATCAACAAGCAACTATTCTTTCTCAATCGTACCAAAGCACCCCATGAACCAGTCTTATCAATATTAAATTCAAGTGATTTGTTGTTCCAACAGTGTTATCTACATTAAGAAGCAACTATTGTTAATTCCATACCAAAGCACCAATCTCAATTATTCCAATCATCCAAAACAAAAAGAAACAAAGAAAAGCTCATTTATTCTATCATTAGCTACCCCATCATATTTATCTGAAACCAAATTCCAATCTATAAACTCCGAGATGGTATTCTCAAGAAGTCCTATTCAAATCTTTAAAACGTTTTTGCCAAGGGATGACTTCTCAATAAATTGGCAGCTTTAATTAAAGGTCCCTCAGCAGAAGCTAAACGACCAAAACTTTAGTCAGTTGATGCTGGTGGTGGCAGGACTCTATTACATTCCTAAGTTTCATGTATCTCCAATGCCTAATATGCCTAACAACAACTATGCCGCTCAACAAGCATGTTCTCAAAATCTGAAACTTTCTTCGTGTACATATATATTTTCCATTCTTTCTTTATCAAAACCTCAATGTCACCCTATTTTGAAAGTTAGGTCCCAAAACATAAAACATATATTAGATAGTAAATACATGCGGCATGCCCCAGCAACAAAAAACATTGAAACCAAAAAGGATTTCTCAGAAACAAACCTGCAACAGCCTGGAATCGAACTTGGGCAGCCCAATTTGCCCAACAGTGAGCGATCCAAACAAGTTCCCAACCAATGCAGCATCAGGCACAGCCAACCCATGAACCAGACCCGCCACAAACCCACCTAAAAAACTATCCCCAGCTCCCGTCGGGTCAACCTGGTTCGTCACAAACGGCGCTATTTCCAATTCCCCATCCTTCCAATACACCGTGCACCCGTCCTTCCCATGCGTCACCACCACACAGCACCACTTCCTCACCTCCTCCACATCCATAAACAAAGCCTCCTCCGCCGAAGCCTTCAGAAACCCAATACGCGGTAAAAGCCGAAAGAACCGAGTCTCGTTCAACCCCACAAGCCTCACGGTCCCGTCTACGCCGTCGAATTCTCGGATCAGAGTTTGGATATCCACGAACACGACATTGCAACTGTCGAGCATTCGCTCGAGCGTCTCGGGCGATATCTCGCCGCCAACACCGACCGCCATCCCGAAATCGAACCTCGTCTCGGGGAGATCCGACGGACGAATCGGGTCGCAGGCGGCGCCCCGTTTCAGGATCCTGTCCTGGTGCCCGTCCCCTTCGACCTCCGAGTCGAAATGCGCGTGGAAGAGAGTGGTTCTCGAAGTGGGTATCACAATCGGGCTACAACTAGTTGTATAGGCAAAGTCCGGGCCAACCTTGGAGACCAGATTGTACGAGACGGATACCCCGTCGAGTACCGCGGAGATGAAGGAGACGGCCCCACCGAGAGTCTCACCCATAACGACGCCGTCTCGGCTCAGCACATCGTGGCAGTAGTTCCCCACAATTAGGCCACGGCGAGAGAGATTTGCTTCTATGGTTTGTGGGTCATTTCGGTCTCTCCCCATGACTGTTTGGGCGGGTCAGGATCGTAATTTGATCGTGTAAATTGTGGGTTAGCTCAGGGTTCATGGGTGTTTAAGCTTGTACTGTGGGAGACCATGAAAAGCCAGAGGGAAATACAAATCTATAGCAGAGATATTTCGGCAATGGAAGGCAGACAAAAATGGCGTTGTTCGTGTTCGTTGGAGGAGTGAAATATGTGTCGCGCCAAAGAGAGGGATTTTGTTTATAAAGTGATGATCTTATTCCTTTGGTTTTGAGAAACCTTCGAAAGTGATTGATGAGATTTTTAGTTTGTTTTTATTATTATTATTATTATTTATTTTTCTCCCCAGGCAGCCAACTTTCAAACCCGTCAATCGAACCCGATTTTGACAAAACGGAGTTTGAGATTTGGCTTGACACGTCACTTTTTTCCTTTTCAGCCGCCAACCTCTCCACCGTATTCAATAGTCTCACTACCACCCTCACCGCTCCACCACCACTGCTAGTTTTCTTCTGTTATCATTATCGCTACTACTACCAATTTTCTCGTTCATGCAAAACTCTTCATGTATTTTTAAATGGTTTTAAGTTTATAATGACATATTGAAATTTGGATGAATGAATCATTTTAAATGAATAATCTGAATTAAAAGTATTGTTCAAGGTGCGATACCTAGCACCTGATCTCAATCTTTGAAAATGCACGTGTGGATGTGATATTCTAGTATTTCTATCCGGTGAAAAACATAGACAATTAGACCAAAAAAATATGAATGATGGGCTTTACAAAATATTAGTGGACGGGTCAGTGAAAAAACAAAATGTGATAATTGATTGATAATACATAAACTGAGTTAGAAGAATGGGAGAAAAACTTTACCCAAAGTCCACTATAACGTCAACCGTCCGATTGGTCTAACAAGCTTTTGCAATCTACAATATCTACGGCACCACGGTACATGGGAATGTGATTCTACTTCATTTACAACCGTTTTAAGTGTGTACCCTTCCATTGTCTCAGCCAGTGATTTAGAATGTGATTCTGCTTGATGAGCAAAACGTGTGCCGTCCATGATTTGCATTTTGTTCAAAGTGCAGTGAGTTTTCTATTAGCAAAGAAAGAACAAAATCCAGTTGTAAAGATTTATCAACTTTATTAGGGGTTTATTTTATATCGTTGGATCTTACAAGTGCTACGATGGCAATCTTCCAATCAAATCCGTCATATTTCAACCTCATCTCACTCCTTTGTCGACATATTCAAGCAATAAGCATGATTTGGGAGAGTTGGTGGATGAGAAAAGATGGCATATTTCTTTTGCCAATTGCGAAAAGCTTTACTCATAATGAAAATAGCGACTTATCATTCATATAATTAACATTTTGGTGGGTCAAGCAGTAGCTATTGCCTTCAGCGGTCTTATCATTCATATAATTAACATTTTGGTGGGTCAAGCAGCTATTGCCTTCAGCAGTGGCACCCGTGGCAGAGGAGAGGGAGTTTTCGGCAACGGGAGCCAAGGACGGAGGAGAAGTGATGGTGGACTTGGTGGAGGTAGGTGTAGATTTGGAGGTGGGTTGGGTTAGTGGTGGCGTTGAGCTATTTTCCTTGCTCTTTCTTTCTCTGTTTAGGTCTTTTGTTTTTTTGTTATCCTCGTTTTCGTAAATCATGACCAACCAATCTATTAAGTGGAGATATCCAGTTATTTTCTTAAATAGATGAAAGCTAGATCCTTCCAAAAAAAGAAAAAAAAGGAATGGAATGAAACTTCAACCATGATTTTTTTTCCTATTCTCTTCAACCATGATGTTAATTCAACCAAATGCAGCCACTCTAATATCCAGCACCATAAAAGTTAGGTTCTTGTTAGTTCCAGGTCATTATCTTTCTTCGTTCACTAATTTACACTCACCCTGCCATTTTTTTAAGAGTAATGTTACTTTTCACACCAATTTATCACACATGTTTTACACTGGTTGACTTTGTGTGTTTTAAATGGCTTTCCTTTTATTTTTTTTTAAAATGAGACATAGGAAGTCACTTAAAACACACTACGCAACCAACCTGGGTGAAATGAGTGTGATAAATAGGTGTGAAATATAACATTACTCTTTTCTTAATTTGTCTAGCTTCAACTCCGATCCACCTGACCAAATAGATGAATTCTAACAGACTGGGTCGTAAGTCGTATTGTCAGGAACACAAGGGTACAAACACTAGATGGTGAACCATATAATGGGATCCTCTATGATACATTTATAATGAGGAACAGAAAATTGGAATAAACAAGCAGCCACAAATGCTATGTGATGTTCTTGCAGATCTTTGCATTAAGACTGGTGGATAAACTATCACATTATCTCATGCCCACGATGAAGTGGGGAACAAGCACATAAAACCATTTAATTTACTAGATCTCAAACATTAATATAAGTTACCAATTCACCATGCCAAGATTGTCAACCAGTGCGAATCCCACCCATAAAGGTCCTTGGATCAGGACAGTCTCCAGTAAATTGAGCTTGTGAGAAGTCGAAACCTGGGTTCTGCAGAAAGAAACAATCGTTACCAGAACAAGGGCAAAAGAGTATTCATGATACCAAGCATGTCAAGACACGAGAACACGTCTCATACAATTAGACAAAGAAATATCGCCAGTTCCATTCCTGTTTGGTTTATGAAATCCCAGTATTGAATGTGAGAAAGTCATTGACACAGGGTATGACTCATAATATAGATGAAGTATATTCATTCTTCACTATCATACAAAGTACACGACTTGAGAATATCACTGTTTGCTAAGAGGCTCCAGGTTGAGGTATGTACACTGCAAGATGAAATAACTCAGAGGCATATCCTTTGTATGACAAAAAGAAAATTAATACTTCGGAGAATAGATGCCGGAGTTTTAGTTGGCTTAAAATACTTTTCAAACATCTTATTCTTGGGCTGCTATAACTGCCAAAACAATTGCTTGAAATAATCTCACAACAACACTGAGCTGACAGAAGCCACAGAAAAGCAATCCACCCAAAAACATCATATATATTGAGCTCAAACAGAAGAGTGTGTGATAAGCACCCTCATCTCCTAGACCTGATACATAACAAAGTATCTGCCATCTCAAATAAAGAAAACCTTAACCTTAATTGTTTCTTAATTAGTTGAATGAAACAAAATTACAACCAACAATATAAGGTGGCAAATTCAAGAACTTGTACTAGATCCCCTGAAATTCCACTCCTTATTTGAAATGGATCTCCTTGATATGAAATGAAAAAATGTCTAATTGGACAGCTAAGATCACACTGAAATCTCAAAAACTGATGCAAATTTAATTCATGAGCTACAGGTTCAACTAAAAATGTACCGACTCACGTTGATAACAAAAGGGAGGCTATGAAGTAACAATGGGAACAACTAACAACAAAATCCGTCAGAACCAAATAGCTGGACCTTACCCATGAACAAGGGCCATTAAGTTTCAAGGTTCGAGACAAAATTCATACTCAGATACAAACGAACTGGTGGACCCCAACAATATATTCATCAAGCATAATAGAGTGAACTTAACAAGCATTATGAATCCAGACTGTGATATCTATTACAAGAGTATGAAGAATAAGCAATTCACCTCTTCTTGAAATCTCTGAAGCATGAGACGCTTCTGCTCAAGATCAGAGGAGTAAGGATCCAGCTGACCCTCACCCAATATGGGTGAAGACCAGGTCTGACCTTTGTCCCTCTTCTGCAGGGTTATGTGCATTATATCATCCTCTGCCAAACAAAACCCCCATTTAGTGCACAATATGTGAAGAAACTATATATATACACTATTTCCAATCAATTACTGAAATATTAAAGGGCAACAAAAGCGAACACAGGTTGTTTATCATTTTAGACTTCAAAAACAACAAAACCCTCCAACCCACTTGAGCTAAACAGTTTCTCTAGAAACAATGTTCTCTGAATCTGTTCCTAGTTTTCATTTCAAAAACAACAAAGCAAACCCATACAAATAAATAGAATTCTCATTTTCTCATACTTTCTCCTACATTTTCGTCGGGAAACAAGCGGGTCCCTTGTATGCTATCACAAAAACAGTAATCTGAGGCAGACAAGATATTACCTAGAGTCCAGAAAGAAGAGTCCGTCTTCACAGGACATGCGAGATCGTGCTGCGAAACCAAAACCCAACAAGTAAATACATCAGAGAACCCACACGAACCCATTTAATAAAACACGAATCAAAAGCAAAAGGAAATGAGAAACAGACATTGAGGTACGGAGGGTTGCCCTTGATGCCGACCTCAACGTGCTTCGACTGAACCTTGCAATAGAATTGCTTCGCATGAACGTTTGGCGGAAGGTCTATGTACATGTTCACCTCGTCCAAAGTCTGGTCCCACTCGAACACCTTCTGACCTGAAACAAATCAAACGGAAATTGAGAAAACCCCAAACACAGTTTTCAATCGCCGAAACCCCAAAATCAAACAAAAGCAACAGACCGTTGTGGATGAAGCTGTGGCGCTTCTCTGGTGCCAATTTCTCCGCCATTTTTTCTAGGGTTTGCTAATTTGCTTCGTTTTTCGCGCGGTTTTCGCTGATTGATCCGTATACACTCTAATTGATTTCCCTGTTGCTCTGTTCGCACTAAGCCCTGCTTTTCGGTTTGTCTTGAAGCTTCTAATACGAAAGTTTGGATATTTGTTCGTGGAGAGCTGCTACTATACGGAGGTTACCACTCAACAGCTGACACATCAGCAATTTAAGAAAATTGCAACAAATCAAAATGAGAACAAAACACTATATTATCTCCCAAATTTGATCGGCCTTTGTCACATGCCGTCACGGGAACCACAGCCAGCCTCCATTTCTCTCTCATTCGGCCACGTGGGGTGGCGTGTGGCCACCCCAGCCACCCCAAAACTGCTGGGGTGGCTAGCCGCATCTGGGGTGGCTCGTGGCCACCCTAGATGTGGCCGGCAAGTCACATCTGGGATGACTCATATACAAATTGACTTTTTGAGCCGTTTAAAAGTACTTAAAATTTAAATTTATAATAATAAAAAATTTAATTTAATTTAAGAGCTCGGCTCGACTTATTTTGAGCTTGAGCTCGGGCTCGATTTTTTGGCTTGTCCTTAAATTGGAGCTCGAGTAAAATTTAAACGAGCTAAGCTTAAACAATGAAAGCTTGCTCAGGCTCGGATCATTTACACCCCTAATTTTGGTGTTCATAAATTTATTTGTTTAATGTGTAGCTAACGCAACATATTAAGTGGCAAATATTAGAGATTAATAGGTGAATTTGTAAGAAATTTATGGTAAAAAATGTAACAATCTTTTCTTTCGCAATTATTAGGTAATTTAGGTTGTAGACGCAGTCAAAGAGGTTAAGGAAATAGTCGCGCCCTTTTCTTAGTTAGTAATATATATTGAAACAAATAATTGGTTTGTTAGCTAGGTACTCAAATTGAACTACGTATACTTAATTATCTGTCTTTTTAGTAGAGAGATTAACTTTTAAAACGCTGTTCAAAATTTGTCGAAATTTCCTATTGGTTGAGTATGAATTTGGGCAATCTACGACTTTACGTGTAAACATAAACCATGTTAATGGAGTTTAATTATAAGGCAAAGATATTGAAGCGGGCAAGCAAAGTATGGAATCCCCGGAAGATACTAATTAATTACACAGAGATGTTGCTAATTAGCCTATAATATAACGATGGAGACTAATACAAAACTTACGTGACAAGGTAATGTTACTTTTCACAGTCATTTTATATTGATTGACGTTACATATTTTAAGTGACTTTTCAAGTCGGCTACTAAAAAATGGGAAAACAAAAAGTTATTTAAAATACATCATGTCAGCCAGTATGAAATGTGTACGATAAATAGATGTAAAGAGTAATGTTATTCTATGTGATAACGCCAAATTTGAGATTGTACATACGATCCACTTCTAGTCCTCTAATATTGTTAGGGCAATGAAATGAGAAAAATTCTTATACATTTATAATAACATGCATGGTTGGCCCTAGTACAAACCAAATGACAAACTAATCCAAGTTGATATATAGTTGTTAACTCATGATATTGACTCCCTTTCTTTTCACAACTCACCTTTTAAATGAAAACTTAATGTGTTTGATGCTTGGATTGGGATACACTGCAATTTTTAGGTTCTTAATGGATGGTTGAGAACGAGACATACATAAAAGAAGTGCTGCCTCTCAATCTTAATTTTTTTGGGATGGTCAGACCGCCTCAAAAGCAATTTTAAGATAATTCAATGTGGCACTACAAATCAGTCATTAGATCAAATAAGATAAAAGTGTTGTGTTTATCATTTCATTATCTTTTATTTGTGTCATATATGAAACATATTGAGGTAAAACACAAGTATGGTAGAGAGTAAAAGCCCTAGTACTAAGTACGTTTCCCAGCACAAATGCACAATGTTGCCTTCTTCCTACCTTCGAAGCAAGTGTTGTAATATGGCAGTATATATATATATCAAATATGTATAAAATCCGGCCCATTCGGGTCACACGGCCGGGTCACCCATCGATCTTGGACGGAAAGAATGAGAAGAGTTTGAGGAAGCTTCGTCCAGCCTCCTTTTCAAACCCAAATCAAGTAAATGGCTATTCATGCTTTTGTCCATGCTTTGCTGATTAATCTCACAAAAATATGACGACCGTTTGATTCTCTTCTAGTATATATGCCTTGAAAATTCCACGAAATTTCTAACCATGGGGTACGGTTTAAGGTACTAATATTAATGCTGCTTCCTAAAGGATCCCCAATTGCACTGTTTTTTTTTTTTAATGAAAAAATATTATTGACATTACATTAAAGATTAGGCTTTCATCCCGTTATTCTCATGTTATTGAATAGAGTAATGTTATTTAGTAAATTATTATATAATTGTTATACAATTAAGATAACATAGCAGTAAAAATTAGTATTTAAATAAGGAATGAGTTTGTAAAATAGAAAAATTAAGGGTTAATTTTTACATCCCGTTATTGTTATGTTATTGAATAGAGTATTTATTAGGCTACTATATTACTGCCATATAATTGAGATGATATGAGAGTAAAAATTAACCTTTTGATCAACAAAAGCTTGTAAAAAAGAAAAAATTATTATTACGTCATTTCAATTATATGACAGTCGTATATCAATCTATTAAATATTATTTCTCTATTGGATGTCACCGTTCAAGACATCTTCAAACATTAAATGAATTTATGCTAGTAGAATATATAGTTGGTTTTAACCTTAACTCCATATTCATTAATCGAGTAATGCTAAAAATTACTTTTTTATCATACAAATTATCCCCCAATGATGGTAATCTCAACCAACCCTTTGATCAATCATAGTTAAAAAGAAAAATTAAAGAGTTAATTGAAACGACACATTAACATTGTAACATAATTGTGAGATAAAAAAAATGGTACATATCATATAATTACTATATTCAATAACAAATATATCTTATTATTGAAGAGTAATGCTAGCTAGTAACCACATTTTTATTCCACAATGTTGATGTAGCAATCTCGATCAGAACCAAAATCAATCATTGTCAAAAATTACATTTTTATCTCACAACTATTTCACAATGCTAATGTGACAATCTTAATTAACTATTAATTTTTTTTAGTAAAAACTTTTGTAACATTACTCTATTGACCAATAAGATGCAGATACAAGCCAAATTAACTCTATATTTAATAACGTTTTTTTTAAGCTAAGTTTTGAACAGAAGAATGGACGACCCGTCGCTTTAATTACCTTACTAGTTTTACCCATTAAAAATAAAAAAATAAAAAAATTACCTTAATATGTAGTGACAAGCGGCACAAGCCAATGTTTGGAGGGTAGTAGGCTGCCGTTGATAATACTCCAGTCCTTTGATCCACGTACGTAACACCGACCACAATTGGCATCCCATGCACAACGTACGTGCAGCTTCCCATGAGCCACGTTTTTATACGTGCCATCAACTTTTATCTGCAGGGGCAAACAAATTCTTGGTGGTTAATGGGAAAAACGACAACTCTAATCAATGGAACAAGATCCTTCCCTTTTTACAGAGGGACTATTTATGATTAATATTTTATTTTATTATATTTAATAATGTACATTAAAGTATGTAGTAAATAATTGTTACGTTATTTAAATAAAATTTAAATGGAATAGTAATATAAAGAGAACTAGAATTTTTATATAGTCATTTCAGGTGTGACGTGACTTTTAAAATTACCATTGTATTTGAGATAATCATTATATCATTAGAGTTATCATATAGTTAAATCACATTTGAGATGACTCTAAAAGAACTTCTGTCCTCCTTATATCACTACTCCATTTAAATGACTTAATTTTATAGACATGATTAGATGCAATAAAATAAAGTATTAATTATAAAATTAATCATCTCTATTTAAAGTGAGATAGAGAGGATTATTGTCCCTAATCAGTGGTGCTATCACCACTCACCAAGCTACCATGGAATCAAGATCCTCTTTGTGACTTATTTTCAAGTGAAATGGAAATGATTTATTTTGTAATTAAGATTCAATCATGTTGCATGAAATGATATACATGGTGCCACATTATTTAAAAAATTTAAATAATATCACAACATATCACATGGTAGCATATATACTATTAAATTTTTGAAATGATTGGTTTTCTTCATTTAATCAAGGTTAGTAGTTTAGAAGCCTCATGTTATCTTTATGGATCGTGATCGAGTGTAATTAATTACCGATAGGCAATGTGAGAGGGCACCTGCTCGAGCACATGCCTACTTTGGCTGCGCCTATTGCAGGCATGCAATACAGACAATTAATTACACCTAATCCAAATCCCGGTTTTTATAGGATTTTATGATTAGCATATCCTTGATAGTTGGGGTAGATGTTCTTTTAACTATTATTAGGCTACTAATATGGATTCAACCTTGTAACTCTTAAAGCTTGTTACCTTGAGATATTAGAAGTGATAATGCTGACATGAGTAACAATAAATCCTGTTGGCAGAACAATCTTGAGTGGAAGAAGAATGTTATGGGTCGTTTCTTCTCCTACCTCTATAGGGTGTTTGAGAAATAGAGCTTTTAAGTCAAAAATCGTTTTTTGGCAAAACCTTAATTTTTAAGTTTTTGCTAATAGTACGTTTTGGCAATTTTAGAGTAAAAAAGTCAAAGAAGTACTTTGAAATTTTTTACCAAACATGTTAGCTTTTAGTTTGACACATTTTTTTAAGTATTAAAAGTATTTTTTACCCTTTATAACGCAATTTCAAACAAACTCTTAAACTTCTCTTACCTTTTTGGCTCATAACCTTTTTTCTTTTTTCTTTTTTAAATGTCACCACTCAATGTCAAGCATGGAAAGTTCACTCTCTCACGTACAGAATGTTCATCCATTTCATGATTTCAAGAAAGAAAACATTTTTTAGTAAATTGTAAAGCTTCAGTACTCCATTTCCGGAAGATGAATGGTACTTCATAAATCGTGAGTAAATTATAAAAAAACACTCATAGTTTTATATTATTTTTTTATTATTATATAAGATTGTATTTTATAACTGATTTTAAAAAAAACTCTAAATTGACCACTCACTTTAGAATGACATTACAAATGTGGTTAGTGTTTTTCCTTTGATCATTACATGATATTAGAGAAACATAATACTGTCATGCGGTGCTAGAGCACTATATCACATAGCCCTAACAAGGATGTTAGAAATTTTGAGGAGTAGGAAAATGTAAGACTCCAGAGAATAACTCATGACATAGAGTGAGTAAATTATAAATTAAGGCACTCATGTGTTCTAATATTTAAGGTCTTTTTAATTTTATTTTTTAAATTTGGCCCCTAAATAAAAATTTCAATGTAGTCCACCCTTAAAGTTCAATTTCTAGATCGGTCCCTGCATATGGACATATTTTTTTTTACAGAATTTTCTAATTATCTGTGACATAGAATACTGTAATGTAATTAGTAGCATGCTACATATATATATATATATATATATATATATATATATATATATGTGTGTGTGTGTGTGTGTGTGTACTAAACAGTCATCATTGTCATTTTTGGACGTTGAATAATATTGCATTAGTGGCTTTTACGCTGCAAAGGCAATTAGCATCCATGATATATACTTGTATGGACATGACATGTTAACAGGAACATCATGAAGTGAAAGAATTATATTTAATTTAGGATTAAGAATATCATTTTTCTTTTTTGTCTTTTTCGATATTGATTAACCCTTAATTAAGCAAACATTATTCTGTGTACATGGTAGATCTCACCACTGGAACCCATCATGGGACCCACCCTTATGCGAGGGGAGAAATGTTATACATCTTTTCACTTGCACACTTTTAAGTGCACGAACTGTTGCTTTTTGATGTGACACTAAAAATTATTATTTAATCTAAAATTCAATAGTAATCCATCCAAAATGTAATAGTAAGTTTTAATGCAACGTTAAAGAGTATGTATTTACGAGTATATATGTATAGCATTTCTCAAGTGTTGGGAGTCATTGCATTTATTTGCACCCAATAATTTCTTCTAATTATCAACAATAATTTGTCTTGGAGATCGATCATGCGAAAATGATAACAATACCATTTTTTTTTTTTTGAAAGTAACAATATCATCCTTTTAATTACCCATTAACTCAAAGGAAAGTAGTATTTGGTGACAATAAAAAGAATATGTCAATCAAATCCTGTTCTTCAAGGTGAAAGTTAAGTGACACATTGTTCGAAAATTAATTAAATATTAAATTCACATTTCATATTATGCTAATGTGGCATAATCTAGTGGTCATTGGATTTCTCATTTTTTTTTTTTTTTTTTTTAACGGCTGATTTAATTACACCTTGTCACGTCAGCATAATGAGACAAGAGTGAAATAATGTGCGGTGGCCCACCAACTAAAAATTTATTTTTATGCATCAAATGTTATGGAGGACCACACCACATTAGCTTTTTGAGAATAAAAGAATGGAGTATAAAATTATACTCTAAAGGTGTTTTCTCGTATACAGACCATGACAGTCTTGGATATCAATTACGTAAATACATATCTTTTTTTGATAATACTAAAAATTACATTTTTATCTCAACATTATCCCAATCTCATGACATGGCAGTGGCACTCAACCTTTGAAACTCATTCAATGCGATTGACCGAACGAGTCAGGAGATAATAAGTAAAACTGATATCCTTTTTATCGGTTTGTACTTGTCTATCGTATCTGTGCATGTGCTTTTCTAACGTATAATAACCGCTATATCTGTTTGCCAACTTTGGACGAGGAATCGAGTAGCAACACATATGGGTACGTGGAGGCTCATGCAAGATGGAAACAAGAGGGGGGAAAATTCCCGGAAGCTACATTCACGTTAAATGCAACAGTGCCTCGAGTGTTTCAATCTACAAGAAGCTTGTCCTATATATAACATCCTGAATAATACCACAAAGAGAGAGAAGAGTACTTCCAGGGGACTCTCCCACTCATTTTTACACAAAATTATCACAACTGGCCGGGGCTGCTTCTTGTTTAATTGTATACAATATGGATATGGAGAATGGAGACTCTAAGGGCTTGATAGTGGAGAAGGAGCACCACCACAACGGGCGGACGATGCCACAAAACGTGTCGTCGACATCGATTTTGCGCAAGAAGTCGGATCCCATGCTTGTATCAAATATTAGGTTCAAAATGCTTAGACAATTCTTGGCTAATCTCCAGGAGGTGATCCTCGGCACCAAGCTCGCCGTGCTCTTCCCCGCGGTTCCCTTGGCAATCGTTGCCGACATGTATAGCTTTGGAAGAGTAAGTGCATGCCATTCTAGGAAAACAGGTGGATGTATACATCAAGATCGAGAGTAATATTTTTTTTCACACCGACAGAAATAACGTGTTTTAAGTGATTTTTTATATTAGCCGCTTAAAAAAAAATTCATTTATAGTACGCCACAAAGATGACTACTTTTATGAAATTTTCTCTTTCTGTATATATTAATTACCACCCAAAATATTCTTGATGGGGCAAAACTATTAAAAAAAAAAAAAAATTAGAGAGTTGAAACCCCAAATCACTAACTTGAGTCCACCCTTAACTTCATATATAATTAAAAAATTTAACTTAATTATCAATTTAATTAGCTTGGTTGACTTGCATGTGATCAGCCATGTACTCTTAATTTTTTTTACCAATTATAAATAATTTCCACATTAATTATATTATCCCAAGAATTTTCCCAATTTTTTTTTTTTGTGCTTGATGTTGTTGATGGATATTCTTTTTCTGACGCATATAGCCTTGGATTTTTGCTTTGAGCTTACTTGGACTCGCGCCGCTTGCTGAACGTGTCAGCTTCCTCACCGAGTACGTTAATTATGAATTTAATCTATATATTGGCCACATTTAAAATAAGTATATATATATATATATGTCAAAATTTTCTAATATATATATTTTTTATTTCCTAACAAAACTCAGGCAAATTGCATACTACACTGGTGCAACAGGTATATTTTTGAATCCCATTAATTCCTACATCTATCTAGTTCTTGTTTGATTTATGCATGTTCATCAAAGGATATATATTTAATTAGAATATTGATTATATATTGGATTTGCAGTTGGAGGGCTCCTGAATGCGACATGTGGCAATGCAACAGAGCTAATAATTGCATTATTTGCTCTTCGCCAAAACAAAATACATGTTGTGAAGTATTCCCTTCTGGGTTCCATCCTTTCAAACCTTCTTCTTGTTCTTGGCTCCTCTCTCCTCTGTGGAGGCTTGGCCAACCTTCGAAAGGAACAACGATACGACAGAGTAAGATATTAATTAATCCCGGCCGTTTTTCTTAATTATCCTAAAAATCTAAGCATGTTAAATTATTAATTTTGGGTTAACAGAAACAGGCCGATGTGAACTCGCTCCTTCTGCTGCTTGGATTGCTATGCCACCTGCTGCCATTGATGTTCAGATATGCCACAGCTGGGCTAGAGAATTCCACGGCTCTCTGTACCCTTCAGTTGTCAAGAGCAAGCAGCATTGTCATGCTTGTAGCATACGTTGCATACATCTTCTTCCAATTAAAAACCCACCGGCAATTGTTTGATGCACAAGAGGTGATTAATTAATTCTGTGTTCTAAGTTTAAGGCCAAAACAAGTTTATCCCACCCGCAATTGTAATCATTGCATGTGAGAGTTACGTGTTTTAAGAACAGATGTCACGTTCTCTGCTAATCCTATTAAAAATATACATGAGAATTATGTACATATATACTCGAAAGATTTAAGCAAACTTTCTCTAAAAGAAAAAAGATTACTTATTTTTCCACCCCATAAAAATTAATCAATTTCCCATATTACCCTTGTGAGAAATTTCTAATATATTCAGGAGGTTGTTCACTAATATTCTACTATTTTTTCCACTTATATTCTACTACTAAACGACAGGAGAACAATATTGACAAAATTACATGGCTTAATTTTGACGTCTGGAAATGGTAGGTATAGCTTTTTGGACTACTTTTTATCTATTCAAACGAGTCGGAGTGAAATCTAAGGAATCAATATATCATTAATTTCTATTATTTCAATCAAATTAATATTAATTCTCATTAAATTTTATTTTTCACATTTCTTTGGGTTCTGTAAGAATTTGTCGATATTATAGATTAAAGATTCTTATTCATTAAATGATTTAGAATTTAAGGTTTAAAGAATTATATTATTAATTACAGGCTCGATCTTATTACTGATTAAATAATTTTTTTTTTAATTTTTAATTTTTAATTTTTATATGCGATGACTAGGAGGAGGAGGAAGAAGAAAAGGCAGTGCTAGGATTTTGGAGTGCTTTTACTTGGTTGGTTGGCATGACAATTATCATATCTCTTCTATCCGAGTATGTTGTTGGAACAATCGAGGTGTGTAAACCTTTTAATCGTAAAATTTGGTTCTAATTCTCAGCAATTTATTGTTTGGATTGTTAGTAATTTAGACAGTAACCTGTTTGAACGAGAGTGTAAACTGTTTGAGACTTACTTGAGCAGGTGAACTTTTGTTCAAATTGCTAACAATCCGAGCATCAAATTATTGGGGACATGATCTATTTGTAAAACCTTACATTCAATGGCATAGTGCATGCTTTAATTTTAATTAATAATATATCTTAATTTGTCAATCAGGCTGCATCAGATTCTTGGGGAATTTCTGTTAGCTTCATCAGCATTATCTTGCTACCAATCGTTGGAAATGCAGCAGAACATGCTGGATCAATCATATTTGCATTCAAGAACAAATTGGTACGACGTATGATTTAGCTTTGTTTATTTACACCTTAAACGCAATTAACTGATAAAATTCTGGGTGTCATGCAGGATATATCCCTGGGTGTGGCTCTTGGGTCTGCAAGTCAAATTTCCATGTTTGTGGTAAGATTAACGAATTAACCCAAAAGCACTAAAAATGCGTTTGGTTATGCGATTTTATAGGCCAAACGCATATTAATTATTAAACAAAATTACATAAAGTATTCCATTTAGAAGTGTATGACACAGAAAGTGTTCCATTATAATTTTAAAATTTTAAACCGTGCGTTTTGAAATCGCTAAATTAAACGGACACTGAACTACACCCAAAAAAAAAAAAAAAAGAGAGAGAAAAAAAAAATCCTTAATTTACCAAATTGATTACACAGAAAGAAATCTCATTATCTATCAAATTCAGGTTCCTTTGAGCGTAATTGTTGCTTGGATAATGGGTATCGAAATGGATCTTGATTTCAGTCTCCTGGAAACTGGTTCTCTTGCTTTCTCCATAATTGTCACAGCCTTCGCTTTACAGGTTCTTAATTTATAAATTAACTTCCATCGATGTATTTATTATGTTAATTAATTAAATATTGTTAGTCAGTTTTTAGCGATTAATTAACAATAACACATATCTTTCTCTCAATTCTTCAGGATGGAACTTCACATTACATGAAAGGGGTCGTTCTTTTCCTATGCTACATTGTCATTAGTGCTTGCTTTTTTGTTCATAAAATCCCACCGCCAACTAGTAAGTTCCTAGCCAAAACCCAAAATGCATGCAATTTCTCACCTTGCAATTTCAACAATTTATTGTTCAGATTACTTACAATTGGAACGGTATATAAATGTGAGCAAGCTTTTATTGAGCCCATCTGCCCAAATAGGTCTCAGGCAACTCTCGCCTATTTGTTAGAGTAAATGGGTTTCATCAATCTGGATAGTAAAATTATTGGGGATCTCTCTATCAGTAGAGAAAATTTCTCCAACTCAATCTATTAAATACACATTTATCCTTAGAGTATATGATTCTCATATGCATTTTTAAAGACAGATGTCAATTTAACAATTTCGACTAAGAAATTTCTTCAAACTGAGTTTATTATTGTTATTACTTCTCCATTAACGTCTGCAATTTTCATGACAGATCAAACAACCGTCAACATAGGAGTTGGACTGTCCTCTGGATCAGGCTTAACCGCTTGATCAGCTGGTTAAGTGGTTTGGGATTTACATCCCAAGCTAGCCATAGGATATTGGTGAGGCAGTGGAAAACTTTGATTAATTAATTCCCAATTTCAATTATAGAGAGTTGTGGGCCAACTGAGAGAGAGAAAAATCAAAGCTATGGAGGGGGGGCTTCTTAAACTTGGACAAGAATGGAAGTTCCTGTTGAAGATGTTTGTTTGTATATAGAGAGTTGTAGCTATCTCTATGTGTCTCTCTGCAGACTGCAATAAGGTTTTGTTTCAAAAAAAATTAGGTCATAAGTGGTGGCATATGGCAAAGTGCTTTTGTTTTTGTTTTTGGTTTTTTTTTGGTTTTATTTTCAGCTTCTTTTTCATGACCCAAGTTGCATGTTTTAGTTTTTTAAGCTGATCATGATCATATGCTGCTGAAGCAAAGGAAATTGCATTACATCTATCGATCTTTTGATGTACAATAAGAAAATTTGGCCGAGTGTCAGATTCCAATTTTTATATTTAAATAAAATTTCTGGAGTGTTATAAAAGCTTTTGTCTTGTTTTCTTTTCTCTATTTACTTGTCACTCTTGTGGACATCTGTAACTTTGGTCAACCATGCAAAGGTAGATAATATGGGAAAGTGAAAGAGGAAATGCCGGAATTTTATGAGTAATTAAGGTTAGAAATTATATTTTTATTGTATTATATTGTCATATCTTACTAATATATTAGTGTCAGACAGCTTTTAATAAGGATTGATTTAAAAGTGCCTTTTTAACTTTTGACACACGTCAAAAAAGGTTTCTGACGTGTCAGTATGCTTGACACGTCAGAAACTTTTGGTCAAGAAAAAAATGTTTTTTTGTAGTGAGGCTGACTAATAGTGCCATTTTTTTTTTGACATGTTCACACAAGAGAAGGGGAAATTGACACTGTCATGTTAAGATATGATACTTGTAATATAAAAATGTGATTTTTAACATTTTTTATTTTATTTTTTAATAATAATTGTGTGACTTATGTCTCTTTCATAAAATGAATTTGTAGGTCTATAAACTTTTTTTTTTCTCTCTCTCATCGTTTAAAAATTAATCTTTGGATTTTGATCTGTTTAAAAATTGCTATTTAGTATATAGTTATACGACTGCTATATATACACATAGTGACAAAAATCAACTCTTAATTTTTTTTTTCTTCTTTTTTACAAGTGCTGATTTAATAATCGATTTTTATCCAATAACTAATTTTTACTGTCACATCATTAAATTATATATGGTAATTGTACCATATCATCAAGTTATATAGTAGTTATATAACAGTCTACCAAATAGGATATTAGCACAATTAGGAAAAGGCTTTCAAATAAAGAAAGGCCCATCAAGATGGCCCATTCTGAATACAAGTAGAATGAAATTTGATATTTGTTTATAATGTATGTGATTTTGTATCATTTAAAATTAATTAGATAATTTTTTTTGATAATGTATGTGATTTTTACGTGGATTTTAAGATTGAATGATCACAAGCTCTAAAAATAAATGCTAGTTTAATAAACGGGACGAAAGGAAAGTTTGTCCAACAACTTGTATAAGAATGACTTGTATTTGTAGCTTTACACATGTAATAAACCTCCATGCTACGTTTCTTTCGGATTGGCTATGTAAATAAAATTCATGTAGAATGAAATTTGAAGAATCCCTGGCAGATCCTTCGGTCAATACTCTTTGGTTATGTTTCTTATTTTCTGGACAATCAAAAAGGCCTTTGGGCCTCTCCTGGGTAATGGGTTTGCAGATTGTGCATTACTTCAGCCTTTCAGCCTTGCTTATATAGGGTTTAACAAGTGGTGTACCACTTAATAAGCCCTCAAGAAGCGGGCCTTTTCAGCCCTTTAGCCGGCCCAAGTATGCCCAGTCTCGGTACAACTTTATAGGCCGGTTGGACCCAGCTTGACCAAGAAGGACCGGCTTAAAATAGGCTGTGTCTATTTTATGCTAAGTACTGTCACTTAAAGTACTGACATTCATTTATTTTCAGAAGCTCAAGAATGTGTGACTAATGGAGTGAAGGCCATAGAATCAATTATGTTAGTCCATGAACCCTCTCTCTCCCCTAACCAACAATGTACAAGAAAACACTCCATAAAAAAGAATGAAAAGGAATCACTCGAAAGATATGTTCAATTCTAGTCAAACACTCTTCCCTTCAATATTCTTTGAGCTTTTTTTCTTCTCCAAAACGAATTCTGACTTAACTATCGGCATGACCCCAGCTAAAACCGGCGGGATACTTTACATTTGACCTTCCTCTTCTCTGGAGGTACTCTTAATTAAGGATTTGACGTGCGATCAACAACTGACTATTTTAATTTCCTTAAACATGAGATTTTGATTTTCAGATTCCCCAACATCTACCTAAACTTGACACACTAGTATTTATTTACCATAATTTTCCGATTTACGCGTGAAGTACCACAATATTATATACACCTCAAGTTGTTAGATACATGCACCATTACCAGTCAGTAGCGACCAATATATAAGAGCATTGTCTAAGTATGTATCCTACTTAATGACATTGGAATCTCTTGTCTAGACTATGACTATTTTCGTCATTTGTTAGTATTATTCTCATTATTATTTACAACATACCATTCTGATTGTAGTTTGTTGTAGTAAACTACAATTTTGGCATTAATTTTGATCCTCCTCCTCGTTTGGGAACCAATTTTGGCGTAGAAATGAAAATCCAACAGATAGATAGATGAATATCGACACTAACGTTCAAGCCGTGAGTTTTTAGCTGTGGAGACCACGATCAGATCATGTGGTCTTATATATGTAGATCGAACAAATGTATATTGACACATGCAGTGACACCCACAGCCAGGCCATGGGTATTTAACCATGGAGACGTTAAGACCCACAATGTGGTGGAGTACAACGGTGGCCCGAGACCCATAACCTGGCCATGGGTGTCGATATATTTTTGTTTATTCTCTATTGTCACACTAAAATCGATGCCCAAACAAGGAGTCGAGGTGGTTGGCGTCATCTTTGCAGGCAACGAAAGAGGAGGCGGAGAGGTAATTGAGTGGAAGCTTTGGTGCCACGTGAATTGCCACATTAATTTAGTGTCTAGCATAATAAGTATCATATCAATTATTATATAAATTTATAAAGAACTTATAGTAAAAGGTAGAGTTTGCCTAAAAGCACTCTATATTGAAAGATCATATAAATTTGAATTTGGCAATATTATACCGTTGTCGTTTCTGTGCAATGTGAGACTTAATATTCACACGGAATGAATTAATTAAGCAAAAGGACCATCTTCTCCCGGATGCCTCAAGTTGAACCCATGGATTGGAGCAGAGGAAAGAGATGGAAGGTTTCTCATTATATTCTCAAGAAAGAAGGAATATTAAATGTGCTTTTGTTCAGCTTGAATCAAGAGTTGAGCTGTAGCTATTAAGGAAATGCGGTCCTCAAACCCTGCATATAGGGAACCCCCCTACAAGTTAGGGGATGCCTTTTTGAATAATACAGTGAATGCTTTGAGACTCATATATTATATTTTAAACTTGGCTGCAACCACAAGGCCGGCAAAATAACGGCCAGGAGCCCAATCTGCCGGCTGTTTAGGTTCATTCAACAAGGCCAAGTGGGAAGGGAGCCATTTAAATAAGGATGTTGCTGCTTAATTCTCTTTATTAAAATTAGGAGCTTCCAATTCTCCCTCCAAAGAAGGGGAGGTCACATCATTCATTGAACCCTTCTAAATACTGTTAGAATGTCATAATCAGTCCGGCTGTTATTGGCCGCTTTTCACCTTATATTTGAAAGTATTTTTAATTGGTCTCTCATTTTTTTTTTTCTTTCATCCCAATTAGAAGTGAAAATGACCATTCCTTATAACATTTTCTCCTTATTCATAGAAGAAAAAAATAATAATAAAGTTCGGCTCAATAGGTAGGCGAGTGAGCGCCGCTTTTCTAAAGGCCCCCCCCCAAAAAAAAAAAAAGAAAAAAAAAGAAGAATGTAACAAACCCTATAATTAAAATTAAAATAACAGAAAGATAAATTTCAAAATTAAAAAAAAAAAAAAAAAAAAAAATCATATTTAGTAATATCAAATGAATTATTCACATTATCTATTTAGAATAACATATTAACAAAAGTTGAACACAAAAATATTGATTCAAGAATGATTTTTAAATTAATTTTTCAATAAAATATTATATTAAAATTAAAATGCCCATTTTAATTTTTTGCCTTAGGCCTCAAATTGCATTGAGTTGATCCTGCATCTAATATGCCAGTTTTCTATATATATATATAAAGATGGCTCAAAGCTCCAAGGGAGGCAAAATATCCCATTGTGCTAATGGCAGCTGAAGACTCTGACAGAAATGAAGCTTCCACCAACCATGTGGCAGTCATCTTTGGGGTTACTGGGCTAGTAGGCAAGGAGCTTGCCAGAAGGCTAATCTTGAAACCCAATTGGAAAGTTTATGGCATAGCTCGAAACCCTGAGATCATACCCATAAAGAATCCCCACTTCCATTTCATTTCATGTGATTTGCTGAACCCTTTGGAAACCCAACAGAAACTCTCTTTGTTACAAGATGTGACCCATGTTTTCTGGATCACTTGGGCAAGCCAGTTTCCCTTGGATGGCCATGAGTGTTGTGAGCAGAACAAGAGCATGATTTCCAATGCTTTGAATGCCATTCTCCCCACAGCCAAGGCATTGAAGCATGTGTCTCTCCAGACAGGCATGAAGCATTATATCTCATTGCAGGGTCCTTTTGAGAAAAAAGTTCATTACTACAATGAGGAATCCCCAAGGGTAAGTGGAAGCCAAAACTTTTACTATGTCCTAGAGGACTTGATCAAGGAGAGGCTAGCCGGTAAGGCGGCTTGGTCGGTGCACCGGCCGGGTTTGTTGCTAGGGAGTTCTAACAGGGCTCTGTATAATTTCATGGGGAGTTTATGTGTTTATGGAGCAATCTGTAAACATCTAAATCTCCCTTTTGTCTTTGGAGGGACAAGGGAGTGTTGGGAAGAGACCTGCATTGATGGCTCGGATGCTCGGTTGGTAGCTGAACAGCACATTTGGGCAGCCACCAATGATGCAACATGTTCCATTGATGGCCAAGCTTTTAATGCAATCAATGGCCGGAGTTTTACTTGGAAGGAGATCTGGCCGTCTCTTGGAATGAAGATTGGTGTAGAAGTACAGCCGGAAGACATGTTTTCGGAGGATTTTTGGTTTTCAACAGCCATGGCGGACAAGAAAAAGGTTTGGGAGGAGATTGTGATGAAGGAAGGACTGCTTCAAACAGAGATGGAAGATTTGGCTAATTGGGAATTCTTGGACGTCTTGTTTCGTTGCCCGTTTAAACTGCTGGGGACACGAGAGAAAGCTGATGGGCTTGGTTTTACTGTGAGGTATAAGACATTGAATTCAATCTTGTATTGGATTGATTTCATGAGAGGTGAGAAACTCATTCCTTAAGAGCTAGATTGACTTCGTTTGGATTAATTTAGTAAAAAACAGAATGTGAGCACCACAAACTGGTTCTCAAAGAAAATAAATACTCGTAGCAGCTTGTCCTTTGCATGTGCTACTTGACTGCCTTCTTCTTGTTCTTATTACAGATGTTATTGGGTAATTAAATAAATGTACGTGCCTAGTTCTCCCTTTTTTTCTCATCTTGTCTAGGATTGGTAGTCCGTGGGGGGCTGATGGGACTGGACGGTAAACCGACCATCTGGGGTGGCTGTGTCATCTCTTTTGGCAACGACTTGGTTGTGTCATCTCTTTTGGCAACGACGTGGTTCAACCACTCCAAACCCGTCATCAAGGTGGCCAAACCATCCCGTGGTCAAAGGATGATTCGACCCTAAAAACCTTCTTTTTTTTTGTTAATTTAGTGTCAAGATCCTGACAGTCAGAAAAAATTGTATTGTATATGATGCAATTTCTACATGGCACCATAATTTTATATTTTCTACATGATCATAAGCGTGGAACTTGAGACAACGGCAATTGGCACACATGGTTTCAACTTATTATTCAGTTGAGTACTTCAGAGTTTCTTCCTTTGACTTTCTGCCTCCCCCCCAACATTTTTTTTTGGGGGGGAGAGGAATTGCTTCAATACTTAAATAAAAGCTCTTACCTGGAGGTTTTATAGTTTAAGTTTATCCTCGGGCCTAGACAAAAAAAAAAATGGCAGTATGACAACGCTTACTTAAGCAATCAGGCTGGCACACTCATAGAGGTGAGGATGAACAGTTGGGAGAAAACTATTAATTCAAGTCCCCAAAACAAGTGCACCAATAACAATAGAATAACATGCAATTGAAATAAATCAAATGACTCCGAGAGATGTAAGAGAAGAAGAAGAACAGAGAAGAATAAAGAAGAATGAAATTCCTGCTTGGTTCACAAATCACAATTTGCAGTACCCAACAATAATGTTTCTATCTTTCTGTTTACAGTGTATGCACCATCCTCAAGAATTGTTGTCATTAAAGAGTCATAATGCTATCTTTGTAATTTGATGAGCATGTTTCATTAGAAATTGGATGTAAAATTCAATTTCCTATAGTGAACAGAAGATAAAAAATGGAGGAAATATCTTGCATGTTGTAGAAGCTCTGCATCACCAGAGTTCAATGCAGGACAAATCAGTTGTGATGTTAATGCAATATACTTGGGAGATAATTAAACCTCATTCATCTGCTCTGGAAGTTGAAGGCTTTGAGTGAGATAGCAAAAATGCTGAAGAAGAGGAGACAAAAACCGATAAGCACTGCTGCTGAAACTCCTACCATGCCAGGGCCATAGCCAAAAGCAACTTCTATATACTCTTTCACGGAGCCCTCAAATCCGGTTCCTGCCATCTTGGTTTCCACGTCACCAAGCTGAGAGGTGATAATACCCCGTAGTGTCCAAGCAACTGGGCAGATGTGGTAGAACCAGATCCACCATCCAGGGATGTACTGAAGCAATAAACATATAAAGATCCATAGAACTGGTTTGTGATTTCTTAAAAAAAAAAAAAAAAAACGAAAAAGAAAGAAAAGGAAATTAATAAAAGAAGAGGCACATGGCCTCCATTGCATGACCTTAACTTAAAAATAACAAGCAAGAACCATTTGCTATGTTTTCTATCACCTATTTCTTTTACTGAAGGTGAGATTATCCCCACCCTTTTCACCACTAGTGGGATTTCATGGCTACTGGGACTTAGTTTTCTTTCACTCAAATCTAGGGACCGACACCTGTTGCCTATTGGGTGGGGGTCGGCAGAGGACTCTGACTTTTGACCCATTTCAAATCCGGTGTCGGTTTTCTAACCCTGTCCTGACCTAACATGTATAGGGGGTTATCAACATACAAATTAAGGGTGTTACTTGAGTGCAAACCACATATTCCTCTCAAGTGGTAAATGCACAGATTTTCTCCATGACAAGTTAAGTCTAAAAGTTAAAATCTTAACGGATTGCATTTTAATGTCATTTAGAGTTCCAGGTACACAAGGCTAATTATACTTTCAGAATTAGGATGAAGCAGAGTTTTGGTATGTTTACCTAAATAATTGGTTACGATATATTTCAGTTAACTTAGCAGCTTGACTGCTTGATGGATTCTTTATTATTGTAAAGTGAAACTCCAGCAGTTGATTAATTTAATTGGTCGAGGCCAAAATAAGGCAATAATTTGTTGCAGATGTACAATATATTTACTTACAGGTTTCGGGACAAGAAAACCAGAAAGGAGGTTCCATAAAGAGTAAAATGCAGAAGAGACGACAGCTGATAGGTGTTGAGAAGGAGTAAGACCAACAGCCATCATGCCGTAAAAGGTGAAGTAGGTGAACGTGAGGAACATAAACACAATATAGAGAAAAAATTTTCCTGCAACACAGCAGAAACATGCAGTTAATTAACTGCATTTGCATAAACTTTATGCACATACAACGTCCAATAGTTAATACAATAGAAATATCATATAGATGTGTGTATATTCCATAACTGATGAACCCACGAAAGATTCATTATCAAATAAATGCTGAGTAACCAACATCTAAGAATTTCACACTGGTTATCATTTTAGACCAGGAAATAATTCTGGAAGAAGTACATGCAGTTTTGTCAAAGATGGAAAGATGTTAGTTAAGCTACTAATATACTTTGGGAAACTCTCCAAAAAAATACTCCACGGGAATAAAACATAACTAAAAGCCCTGATGAAGAAATCAACGAAAATATCACTATTAACAACAAAAAAGAAAAAAGAAAAAAAAGAAGGCAGCCATCAAATCCATATACTAAGAACCAACTCTAAAGACAAAGAATCTTACTGGCTGTCCTTTCAAAATTAATCATGAAATAGGTGATGAGGCCATATATTATTGTCTGCACAGCAATGTATGGAATCTCCACAAGACCCTGTTAAATTGCGATCGAGATTTGTATCAGCAATCACCACTTGGAAGAAGTGTAATTTGCCAAATTTTGTGTGTAATGACTCTTACCTGGGCTGCTGCATAAGCAATTGAAGAGTACATTCCAGCTGCTCTCTCTCGATAGAATACTGTCCTCTCAATTGAAACAATTGGTTGAACTGAAGAGGAATTGTTGATTCCAAGAAACATGCATGCGGAATAAAGAGCTCCCATAACCACTAACAAATTTTGAGTTGAATTCCTAAACAACATTTATGTGTTAAATAGTTTAATACCTTTGTAAAGACATTGCAAGAACCAAAGAGAAAGAACCAAATCAAAATACAAGTAAAACCATGTTTAAGTGGAATACACACTATTGTCTACATAAGATGTCATGAAAAGAAGAAAGAAAAAAACCAACACACAATAGGCAGTCCTTTGAAAATTTTCGAATAGCAAAAGGTGCTACACATAATTGCAAGTAAGTTATATTCTCTTTCTATTTTTCTGGTCAGGTAAGGTTTCATGTTTGTAAAAATGAAAGGAGTTTCTGCAAACCCCTAGGTGAGGAACCAGCTGTCCCTGGTGAGGTGTCTCGCTTGCTGTCAATTCATGAGTTATACTGTATAACCACTTTTCCTCTATATTTGGAAGAATGTAATCAATGCGGTAGAAGATTCACCCCATTTCTCTTACATTTGCATTTTCTCATCATAGTTAACATGGTATCAATGCTCTAGAGTTAGTTTGTTTTGTTTGTTTCTTCCTAACCGAGCATATGGTTATATATATGCTCCAGCTTGAGGGGTAGCATTTGAATGATAGGAGTGTATATAACTTAATACTTTTAGGTGAGGCATCAGCTGTTCTGGTGAGGTGTCCCTACTAGCTATCAATTCATGAGTTGTACTGTGTAACCACATTTCCAATATATTTGGAAGAATGGAATGAATGCTATAGAAGATTCACTCTAATTCTCTTACATTTGCAGATGATGAATGTTCTTTTTGTTTTTCTGATCCAATAAAGGAACACGGGGAAAGATTACAATGGGGAAGATGATGAATGTTCAAATGCAAGAATGTTGTTACCAAAAGTTACGAAAATGTGCAAATTCATATCCAAAAATTCGCCTTTTGAAATTGTTAAAATGACTCCAAAAATACAGAGCTTAGCCTAAGGTAATTCTAGTAAGTCTGTCAGATGCATATACTCTTTGAGGAAAATACAATCCAGTCACTTAATCTCTCCTAGTAAGAAAATAACAAGAAAAAAGAAGTAAAAGGGTGAAGTAAAAAGTTCTCAAAGAAGCAGGGACTAAATCGAAACAGGAACAATGAATAATACACAATGACAAACAAGGCAAAGTTAATTTGCTCTATGAGACATGAGAACAGAAAACATTTACCTTCTTGAACCAACATTCCAGAACACCAAACCCAATACCAGTGCGCTGATTGTAGTAAAACATAACCTCGTGCCATTGTATTGAGGAGTTCTCCAATAAATTAGATTTTGTTTCCATAGGCAAGTCCGAAATTGGAAGAGCTTGTCTTGTGAATATCTGGAAGAAAACTTCAATGGTTCTGAACCATCAGGTGGAATGCTAAAGCTCTTAATGGAAGCTTCCACGGTCCTAAAACAAGGATGTATAAAATTCCAGTTATGAATATTGTGGAACAAGAAAAAAACATGGGCAAGTCCAATGTGGAACAAAAAAAACATGGGCAAGATCTTGGCCACAGCAGAAGGACAACATAAGATTTAAGATCACCTGAATTGCTGAGAGTTCCAGTAAATTTCTTCGAAGTCTTCACCAATTCTCTCTTCAGCGGCAGGTGTAGTCACCTCAAGCATCCAAGTCGCTGGATTGTAACCACTGGGAATTGGAGGGATACCACTAATTCCCTGCACAGGAAAAGGAAAACGGACAAACTTCACATAGGTAAACAACGCAGTATATGATTATTCCAAAAATTAACTGTGCGCGTGATTTGCAAAGATGCAAAAGGAGTACAAGAATATTTTAAAAAATGTGGATTTCTAATGGTGCTTTGTGCATTAAACAGACCCGTGCATCAAATGGACAGGTCAAAAGATAGAAAGAGATTTGCATGAGCGACTATGCCACTACAGGACCTAACATTATTCTTGCAAAAATTATTGCATTCTGAAGTCCAGATAGTCATATTTCTAGTTCACACGACAGTGAACCTCATAAATTGAGAACTAGACATAATGAAGACAGGATGTTATTACCTGAAAATAGTTTATCAATATCTGTGAGTTCACACCTAGCTTCCCTCCATATATAACTCGCCCCCCTCGTTTCATAAGAAGTAGCTGTGCATTTAACCACAAATATTAGAACACTTCAAAAGAAACCAACACATCAAATATAGTTCTCAAAGACGTTGTCAATTGACTGCAAAAGAAAAGTTTACCTCATCAAATGCTTCAAATATATCAATGCTTGGTTGATGTATCGTGCAGACCACAGTTCTTCCGGTATCAACAGTATTACGGACAGTTCGCATCACTATTGCTGCTGCTCGTGCATCCAGTCCAGAAGTAGGTTCATCCATAAATATAATGGAAGGATTTGCAACAAGCTCCACTGCTATTGTTAAACGCTTTCTCTGCTCCGTTGATAGGCCAGTTCTACCAGGCAAGCCAACCAAAGCATGTCGTAGAGTATCAAGCTCTACTAATCTCATCACTTCTTCAACAAACTCCTGAAATGCGCGATAATGATATAATGCCATGGAAACATTCCAATATGTTACAGAATCTCGTGCAGCAACTCACATGTCTTTTCTCTTTGTTGACTTCCTTTGAGAGGCGAAGAGAAGAAGAAAACTGGAGAGACTCCTCAACTGTCACTTGAGGAGAATGTATATCATTTTGCTCAACGTATCCTGATATTCTGGCAAAAGTGCGCTGCTCTTTTGGGTGACCCGATATTCTAATATCCCCTTCTATGTATCCGCCAGTTTTCCTACCGGCAAGCACATCCATCATCGTGGTCTTTCCAGCTCCACTTGATCCGACCAAGGCAGTGAGAACACCAGGTGAGAATACTCCACTTACGTTGGACAGGAGTTGCAACTTATTCTCTGGTATGCCTTCTAATCTCATTTCCTAAGAGCTCAAAAAATTGTTTTACACAACATAAGAAAGTGAGATCCCATTAAATATATTTGGTGGGCCAATAAGTAAAAGTAAAGGAAATCAAAGCCAATAAACAAACACACCTTCGGCGTATCAACAAAATAATTGACATTATGGAAAGTCATTGTTAGTGGTTGAAATGGAAGGATCATTCCCTTTTTTTTGCTGCCCTCTTTGGCAGATGTTGGACTTAAATCAGGACCGTGACCATTCACTGCATAAACCGGCATATGTATATAAGAGAGATATTCCTACAATATACACTGCTACAATCAATTCTGAGGAACACAATCCAGCAAAAGATGCTACAAATTTATAAATTGAATGTCATTGGTAAAAATTGTCGAAATGACTGACTACCATCCGAAGCCGAATTCTCTTCTGTATCATCATGTGGGATTACTATCTGCGCTTTCTGGAGGGCTGAAATGGAAACATAAGAGATGTAATATTTAAATGAGATTAAACACACCCATATATACTAAGAAGCAGCAGAGAGAAAATTTATTTTAGGCATGAGCTACTTTAACAAGCAAAACAAATGTACAGCAGTATAAAAACATCATTCAAACTTACGATTAAGGTAGGCCAAGGCCAAAGTCACTATGTTGTTGAAAAGAAAAGCATAAAGTAATAATGCTCCAACTCCAACCCAATACCAATAATCACTAGTAGGTAAGCTATGTGAATTGAGAACGTTGTATCCAACTGTATTGTTCCCGATTGCCGATCTCTGCACAGAGACAGTTTCCAAACCCAGTAAACTACTTGCAGAAGTCATCCATTCAAAGATATCTTAATTTTTCTGTCATGAATATGAAATGATATGAAGCAACAAAAAACAGGCAGAAATTTGTCCATTAGCCTGAAGAGCATACCTTCATCCACCTTGTGGCTGTAAATTCATTGACAGAAATTGCACTTTGCCCATAGGATAGTGGTGACAACCAAAATGCCCAAACGTACCATGGCTTCATCATTGCTGAAAGAAGAACAGCCTAAGCATTATTGATAACAGAATTTTTTATTATCAATAAAAGATTTTGAACCTACATTTTGGAATGATGAATCCCCCCAACAAGAATATAACCAGCAGTGCAGCTGATCCAAATGTATTTGCAAGGACCATATCTCGTGCAACAGCAGCCATCGACCGGAAAAGACCCAATGCCATTTGGTGTACAGAAAAGAGTAAAAACATGAAACGGAAAAACCTGAAACATTTGACAGAAGTAATGAGTACAGAAAAAATACAAGCATAAAGAACATCATCTACTAAAGTAAAAAAGATATACCTTCCTGCACTAGGGGCAAAACCAACAGTGTAATACACAACACAAGACCACACAACAGCTTCAAGAATGGAGTAAGGTACACGCAGAATCCAACTTGTGACAGACCATGCTGATGCAGGATGAAATAAATTATCTCTTTGCTTGTAGTAGATAGGGAGCCGAGATATCATAAGAGATAGCTCAGAGAATCCATTGAACATCATATGCACCAGCCCAAAAAACAGGCCAGAGAGATAAAGATTGCCATTCATCTCATCTGTGGGGTGTAACCTTGTTCGTAAGAACAACGTGCACGTGACAAATCCAATAAATGCAACCTTTAACATATGTAACAAATCATAAGAGATATAAAGAACTATGAAAAAACTTCAGAAAGAAAACTAGAATTAAAAACTACATGACTTATAGGTCCCCTAAAAGGTATACATAGAGTATATGCATTAAAGGTTTGCTTCTTCTTTTTTTTTCGTTTGCTTCTTTTTTAAGCAGTTTATTCATCAAATGATTTTATAGCAAATAGATAATAAATATTGAGTTGTTTCCGAAGTAAGAAGAGTGAATTATAGGTGCCATATATAATTAAACTAGACACAATACACTTATTACAATTAATGAAACGTCTAAATATATAAGTGGCATTGTAAAACATACCTGGCATGTCCTAAATATATATAGAAAACTATGCCTGGTGATTAGCAGCAGTTCTCGTCCAAAGCAAGCATTAAAAAGCTCAAATTTAGATGCAGCAAATTTCATCTTATGCAAAGCCAAAGGATGACTCTTGCTTTTATCATATGGAACAGAAAGCGAGGACTCCATAGACTTTCCAAATCTGGAACTTTTGAAGGCCTCTGCGATTTCTGGAACTGAAAGGAACACGTATGGTTTTGAAGAATTGGCCCAGTACTGAGCTTGGTCCTTTCTAGATGTCACCTGGAATGAGATATGTTAGATAATGCTCACCTAGGAAATACGAAATAATTATTTGTCTTCAAGAAAATACCTCTTGAAGAAAATCTGCTACCCCCTTACGTGGTGGTAGTCGAAAACCTAACGTCTCAAAAAAGTCTAACACTTCAACTCGAGGGCCTTGATATACAATGTATCCTTCAGATAATAGAACCAGATCATCAAACAGTTCAAATGTCTCAGGTGCAGGCTGAAGAAGAGCCATTAGTACGGTAGCCTCCATTTGATGGACAAAGTTCCTAACACATTTTACAATTTGGTATGTGGTAGAGCTATCGAGTCCAGTAGATATTTCGTCCATAAATAGGGCTTTTCTTGGCCCAACAATCATTTCTCCTGTATAAGAAATAACACCAAACAACCACGTATAATTTAAGATTTCAACTCTCATAATTCAAACGCATGTACACCACTCAACAAAGCCTTCACTAGTCCAAATACAAGTTCAACAATGTACAATTTAACAGCATGAACATAATATAGAATTACTATTTTACACTTAAAATGGGTAAGATTCAACATCTATTATTCTTTGCTCTCTCAACTATGGCGACAGTATTTGAGCGCCACTCCTTTTGATGTTTGGAAACTTCCCAGTTAAACTGACGTTAAGAAGAGGAGGTACATTCTATTACTACCAGACCGAGAGAGAGAGACAGAGACAGAGACAGAGAGAGAGACAGAGAGAGACAGAGAGAGGGAGAGAGAGAGAGACCTGTGGTAACTCTTTTTCTTTGGCCACCTGAGATGCCTCTGAGCATGTCACTACCAACAAACGTCTCTGAACATGCATCAAGACCAAGCACTTTCATGACATAATCTGTTGAAACACTGTGCTTCTTACCGCCAACAGATGATGCCTGTGCAGTAAAATTTATTTCACCACTCAGTCAGGATAAAGCTAAACACGCATCATTCATCAATAAAGAACAAAATAAAAGCATGTTCATACACAGTCACAGTAGCAAGTTTAAGATGACAACCTTCATAAATGCATCAATCTCAGGACTTGGCCGTATATTCTTTTCCTTCTCTAAACGGTTCAGATCTTTCATATAACCTATAAGCACCCTCAAAATATTCATTACCAATCATGAACCACACAGGTGTTGTAAATAATAAACTTCATTTTTTTTTGCTGATAAAAGGGGCTGTAAATAATAAATTAATGAGAACAAACCTGCAAAGCCTTCACTTGCACCTTGACATCTAGCGGCAAAATCCAAGGTTTCTCGAACAGTGAGCTCTGGAATGTGATCATCTGTTTGGCTAATGTATGCAGAAGTCCTTTGAACGCAAAATTCATCAAGCTTATGGCCATTATATGTAATACTACCACTTTGCTGAAATAAAAAACGTTGGTATAGAAAGGGCCAGTTACTAGCATCCAATTAATATCTTAGTTAAAAGAATCTATCCTCAATGTCTTTACAAGAGGTAGTATTATATATCAGGAAAAAAAAAATGTAAACTAACAAAAATTTCCTGGATTTTCCGAGTACAAATCCAATTTCCTGAAAAAATCCATTACAATTTATTGGAGAAGAAAATTGCGCTAATGTTCTCTGATAATTTAATTAATTGTCACAAATTGTGTTAATGTAGTTGTGCTCTCTAGCACACGCCACATGACTAAATGACCAGTTTCACCATAGAAGTCACACAACAAGGCTCTTTAGTAATAACCTTATAACCGTTTCAGAATCCAAAGACACAGGAGCAGAACAACAATCACTACATTCTCATTCTCAAGAGTCCAAGGCTATTCCTTTCACACCTTGTGCACATAGCCCATCTCCACCCAATGCCAAATCAGAGACCACAATGCTAGAACCAGATTAATCTTAGATTTCCTCCAAACCCCCTACACCCAACCTAGCCTAAAATAATTGCTGGTCACGCCTTAATAAATTACTAATCTTTTTAGAGAATATAGACCAAGACTGAACCAAGTATTTTAAAATGGTTTACATGGGATCAAATCTGACCCAAAAGACAAGTCTTAAAAACACATATATGTATTTTTGCCGTCCCTTAATTTTCTAAACTTGAGACCTTATTTATGTGTAAATTCTAAGTTTCTATGTCAAGTTAGTAGAACCAAGAAGAATCGGAGGGGGTGGGGAGGAAAAGAAAAACAGTACACTATCTCCATTTTTAAGTCTAATGCTAACTTCATTCCCAATTCTTTTTTCATATGAATTTAGGATCTACTCATTGTACTCAAAGCCATCTAGGATGCACTAGGTTTCAAGGTCAATATGTTAAGTTAGTACCAGCAAGAATAAAAGGAAACAGTGAGTATGCAATAGGAATCTGCATGCATGTGAGCTGCTCGTGGATATAAATGCACAAAGTAGGCAAGTGCTAACCTTTAAGTTGCTGTCAAGTTTCCCCGCGAGAGCCAAAAGCATAGTGGATTTCCCTGAGCCTGGAGGTCCTAAGAGTAAAGTCATCCTACGAACGACAAATCAGTGTGTTTGTCAGTTCAAGCAAAACACATGAAAGTAATTAATTCCTCTGACAGAGCCAAAAAAAAAAAGTGTAAAGATATGTCCGATATTAAAACTCATTGCTTTTGAAAACTACTTTATCTACCAATTTTTTTTCTTTTTCTTTTTTTTTTCTATATATCACCAAACTCATAAACCACGAAGAAATTAGGGATAATTCAAAGTTATTGATCTTCTAACTTTCTGCATAATTGAGTACCCACACATCGTAGTTTCAGTTTTTTAAAGTATGGCACTGTGTCTTCAAAACCTTAATGTCTTTATTGAATTTTTTTTTGCCTTCACTGTTAGGGACCAACCAATATGATACTAGTGATCATTACAATCCAATTCGGAGTAACAGAGGAGAAGCATTTGAAAGTGCTTTTATTCCTCATATGAGAACCAATTACATCCCCATCGCAAAACATTGCGAGATAAGGCTACAATTTTCTAGGGAAAAAGGTTTGGTTAGCTTACACCATTTTTCAGGAATAAAATGCAAAATCGAAATTTACTTCTAAACGTTAGTGTTTACGTTCAATTACAGAGCATCGTTCTGCTAGTAGAGAGGATACTTTTTCTTTCTTTTCTTTCATTTCCTCTTCCTAAACAGCTCTTTGTAAAAAAGAAGGAAGAACTTGTGTTATATATACCTTCCCGGTTTCACGACACCACTGATGTTGTTCAAGATGGTTAAAGAGTGTCTCTTTGGTTGAAATATCCGTAAGCTAGTTAGGATATTCTGCACTCAGAAAAATTAGGAAGAAAAAAATAAATAAATTATGAGACCAAAAAAAATAATTAAATGCATAAAATACGCAAATCTAGTACAGAAATATAATTCTCAACCTCAATGGCGTCACGAGAAGAATTAAACAGAGTAGGCAAAGATCTTGAACCGGTTTGAACATTTGCCATAATTTTCAAGTTCTCGTACCTTACTTCAACCTTCGCCACCTCCAATCCGACTCTATTGATGATGAAAAATTCTAAACAGTTAATACAATCGGAGAAGCAAACACGAATTAGATTATATACGTACATCATAATCGAATTTTCTGGAAATAATGAAGCTTATACTTGTACGTATATGCAGCTTATGATTTTCATGGATTTCAGATTCCATTTAAGAATTCGTAATCTCAGATACATTTCCATTACTTTTTCCTGAATTGAAATAAAATTTTAAAAGAATGAAAGAAAGCAATTAATTAAAAGTCATATTCTGGAATTCGGCTTTCTTGCAACTCACAAGGGCTTGAAAATGTCACACGCATTTCCAAAACAAGAAAAACAGAACAACAGAATGAAATCCGAATCAAGCTCAAAGATCAAACTAAAACGCCTTGGTCATTTCTCACAACTAAACAACGAATCCAAAATTCACAGAGGGGCAGAGAATCACAGTCGCTACAGCCTACACTGCACATACCTATCGAGGCGTTCTTTGATAGCGGAAAGCAACCTATAATTATCTTGTTCGTTCGTGGCTAAGGCCTTCTTCACAACGCGCTCGCGGCTGGACCGGTTCAGCTTCCGGACGTCGATCGTCTCGGTCTGGCCCTCCTCTCCACCACGCTCCGATGGCGTTCGCCTCATCAAAGCAAAGTTCGTCCGCCTGAACGACGGAATACTCTCAATCGCCGCCCACCGCAATTCCTCCTCGTCCTGCGCCACGGATTCTGCGTTGGACGGCCTTCCAAAGGAATTCCCCCTTCCTACATTCCCAAAGTACTCGCTCCCATCCGTCGCCGCCATAGCCAAAGCTTCACTCTCGCGGACTCGCTAAACCACCTCTCTTTCTCTCTCTCCCTCTCTCCCATATAGGTGTCTAAATAAGAGACGAAACCTTTAGCTGCAAGCAGCGTGAGAGCCTGAGAGGATGAATGCGAAGGGGTTTGTTATGTTTCAGTTTCAGTTTCGCCCCCGCGAATTTTGAAGCAAGTGGAATACCGAAATCGCCCTTCTCTAGAAGCCTTGTCAGGTGTGTTTCCTCTTTGGACTTTTTTTTTTAAGGGTGATGCTATCTCGAACTCAAACGCCGCACGCCCGGTTGATTTAATATTTTAAAATAATAAAATATAATATTTTAATATTTTAATTAAAAAAAAAAAAATTTGTCTGCATAGATAATTGTTTATGCATGCTAGCGTGTTGTATATCATGACCCTTTTTTTAATAGCGCTTATTGGGTCATGATACACAACACTCCAGCGTGCATGAACAGTCATGCACACCAGACAAATTTTTTTTTTTTTTTCTTTTATAATTAAAATATTAAAATATTATATTTTATTATTTTAAAATATTAAATTAGCCGGCCCTGGGCGGTCATGCACGCCCGGCGTTTCAGATAGCATCACCCACACTTATTACACAGCTTTTTCATCTATATTTAATTTTTAGTTTTTATAAGAAGAGAAATGTTAGGGGACAATAAGTTATTTATAATTGGTTCATATTCTCTTAAAAATTTAATAGATCAACCATTAGATCTGTGAAGTCTACTATTAACCTATATGAGATTTACATAAGTCCATAAATCTAATGGTTAATTTATAAGATGAAATAAGTCAAATATGAAAAAAAAATATTGACCACTAGCATTTCTCACAGTAAGATTAATTCAGAACCATTAATCATAGCATCTCTTATAATTTGTTTTACGACACCTAACCCAATTCGTTAGTTTAATATACATGGTTGAGGGCTACTATGTATCTCAACACTTTTTCCCAAATTTCCTTTTCCAAATGATCTGGACCCCACATTCATTTAAGAAAAAAAATATATATAAATCTATTTATTTATTGAATGGACCAGATCATTTGAGAAAAAGTGTTATGTCTAATATTATCCTACATGGTTAACCTAGTTTGAAGAAATCCATAATAAATACTCAACGACAAAATTTGGAGTAATGCTACAAGTCTCTCTTGTGTCCCTTCAAGAATGATGTGACTCTTAAAATCACCATTGTGCTTGTAATTGATAATTATTGAATTTTGATCAAATTATAATTTTAAAAGTCACGTCATTTTTAGAATGACACAAGATGAACTTATAGAATTATTTCAAAATTTGAGCACAACTCAGTTAGGGTTTGTTTGGGATTGAAATTTAAAAATAGTAATTTTAAAATGTGCGATTTGAAAATGTGATTTTTAAAAATGCAATTAAGTGTTTGGCAATTTTTTTTTTCAAACGCAATTCCAAATAATCAATTTTCTGCGATTTGGTTTAAAATTACACTTTTTGTCTATGAAATCGCAATGCCAAACGCACCCTTACTCTACAAAATCTAGAAAACTCTGAATTGATTGTACCAAATACAATGAATTGCATTGTTTCAAATATCAAGATTTTTTTTTTTTTTTTTCTATTCTTCAAATATCAATATTTGCGGATTTGGTAACAAATTAAGTGTATATATAGAAAAATACTAGACCTACAACTAATTTCTAACTTATTGACATGCATTAAAATGTGATTGGATGGTGTGAAATTTTTTTAATTGGCTAAAATAGTTGTGTCAGCAAATTGTAAACCAGTTGTAAGTCTAGCATTTTTCCCGTGTATATATAAATATTAAACAAATTGAATTATTGTGATGAACATATTCAATATTCAAGCTACTTTAACATGATCTCTTTTTCCCCTTTTTGGGATGTGATGTTTACTTATAAGCTCCTCCTTAATGTGCATGACAATTAGGAGCACCAAATATCTAAGAGATGTTTCCATTTGTATTATAAATACAGCTCTGATTCATGTTCATTACCATGTACGTGCATATATAGAAAAAATGATTTGATTTGTTGAGATTTAATTGTTTTCCATTTATAATTATAGAATCTTACACCATTTATAAATAACCTCAAAGGATCAAAAGATCAAAGAGTCGGAAGTAATTCCTCACTCCTTGCAATACAACAAAGACTTGGTGGGACAACATCCATCCAAGTAGTATATGTGACATGATTGGTAGCCTCTTTTGCTATTATGTGGGCAGCAACATTGGGTTCCCGTGGGACATGAACATAACGAGAGTGTTCTAAAGAGAGTAGTCATGTCTGTGTATCATCCACAAAATGTCCAGCAGCTCCTACAAGACACCTTCGAGGTCACTGCTTTCACAATCTGTAGGGCATTCCCTTCAAAAAGTACGTCATTGACTCCCGGTTCTTGCCCAAACATCGTGGCATGAAGTGCTGCGAGTGCCTCGGCTACGACCGGTTCCATAATTGGGGTGTTTAATTATAGAGCATTGACTAACATTTTTACTATAATTGGGGATTTTTCATTTTTCTCTCTTTCTCCCTTTAAATTCTCAATATCTTGCACATGGAATTCTTTCAATTTTACTAATCGGGTTTTTATCATAATTGAGACCTTAATTAAAGAGTATGACTAACATTTTTACCATAATTGAGGCACTTCTTCCCCACTATGAAGTCTTTTTTTTTTTTTTTTGACATGTCCACACAAGGAAAATGGGAGAGGGATTCGACTCTATGAAATTTTTTTTAGTTTTTATCATAATATCTTTCATCTTTTAATTGATAATCGTTTTTATCATAATTGGGCCTTAATTAGAGAACAATCTCTCATTGGGAGCTCACAAAACACCAATCAAACTACGTGACATTAGAAAAAGCAAAAATTCGTATGCAAAAGGTTGATGAGTGTCGTGGGAAAGTGAAATAAAGGGACCAAAAAGCTTTATACGCACAAGCTCCCGCCTTCCTTTTTCCCATTACCTCATGAAACCCACGATTCCCATTTCCTACTACCGCATCTGCTTCTGTGGTGTATCACCACGTGGATGATTCAAGACCTGTCATGCCACATCGGATTTGGTAGATGAAAGGTAGATATTTGGACAGGCTAGAGTAATGTATATAGCATTACTCGGAGCAATGAAAAAATTAGACATTTAGCCGAAATTAATTGACATTGATCGTTAGCCTTTACCTTCGGATTTGGATACCACCTTTCATGTGTAAATATGTGATGCCAGGGAGAACGTCATATGTGATTGGGCGCCACTGCACTAGAGGATATTCTAGGTCTGAAAGTAGCATGGAGAAAGTCTTATTTGAGATTGGTGACCTACAATTTTGGAAGAAGCCTCTCCACTCTCGCTTGGCATGTAAAAGTATGTTTGGCCTTGTGATTTTGCAGTTTAAAGGTGCGTTTTTTTAACAAAATTGCAAGTGTCGTTTGAAAAAAAAAAAAAAAAAAAAAAAAAAGAGTTTTCGCAAATCAAACAAGGGAATACATTTTATGAAACGCACAATTTTAAAGATTCAATTGACGGAAACAACATTATTTTACAAATTTTATAGAACATTGAAATTGGCTTTTGAAAATCGCATTTTCATGACTGCATTTTGAAATCACTATTTTCTTCAAACAACATGCTTTGAAACCACTAAACAAAACAGACAATAAGTCATCTAGATCAAGGGGTCCTGTTGTTGATGAGTTGCTGCTGGCTATTGTGTTACTCTTAAACCCAAATTAGTGCCTCACTGTTTCTTTTATCTCTCTCTGAAGAGCTGCTGGCAAGTCTTCAAGTTCATGCATTAATCAAACTAGTTCCCACTAAAGCCATGAGATCAGTGTATGATTATTCTTTTTTTCTTTTCTTTTTTTCCTAAACAGTAGAAACATTGAGCCATAAGCCCACTAATTCATACTCAATCTTAACCCGATCCATTTAAAAAAATGAGCTAACCTCCTCAATCTTAACCCACTAATTTCACCTTGGGTTTGCGAGTCATGTTTAAAATTGTCAATTCCAATTACCTCATTCAACTGATCAAAACATTAAATTCAGACGACAAATTAAGTTCCATCGTCATGCAGATGGGGAGATCCTCAAGTACACACAAAAGGGGAGAGAGAGAGAGAGAGTGAGAGAGAGAGAAATTAAGTTCCATCATCATGCAGATGGGGAGATCCTCAAGTACACACAAAAGGGGGGAGAGAGAGAGAGAGAGAGATTTCTCACTACAATATCAAAAGTGAAATACAACCAACTGCTACAACAATATTACTCAAAAGGCTGCACACACCCCAGTTAGTATTGTACAACAAAGCAAAAGGAAAATAACGGATCCTCCTGCAGTCATCCACCCAAATGTAAAGCAAAAACCAAAAGGAGGATATGATCGAGACGCTAAACAAGTACATACTGCTCCCAGTAATATGTCAAAAAAAAAGCTTTTGCCTGAATGCCTAAGCAAAAGGCAGGCAAACTTGCTTCCTGTACAGAGCTGGCGGATGGAAAGCTCAAAAAGTTTCCCACGGTGGTAGAAAATGATGAATACTTCAAAGTTCACTTCAGCACCAAAGAGAAGAAATGACTTCCAAGTTCACATTTAGTATTAGATTAACGATTGACCTTATTAGAACAGCGAGTTAATTTCCATTCAGGTTTTTTGGACTTCAACTTTGAGCCCTTGGAGGCGAATTTGTCATCATCAGAATCATCATCACTTCTATTCCCTGACTTTCGACTCCGCTTCTTCTCGGCCCTTCCGCAAACAATTATCTTCCTTTCATCCTTCTCTTCCACAGGCTCGGACTCCTCCTTCGGCTTCCAAATGAAAAGTGATCTACAAGAATAGCATGATTAGACCACAAACAGCAACAAAAGCTAACTAAAATTACATTTCACATCAAGACTCATTTATTTTAAAAATTGACAAACAAAAAAGAAGCAACACGAATCCTCCCTCTGTTACTAAATTTCAACTTCCCTATATTAACATGACAAAACAATAGAATTTTAAGTCGTTAAGACAGTAATCCAGCTCAACAATTTATATTCGCTATATCAGATCCCAAAAAATAACTCGAATCAATTCAGGACTATGTACGTCCTCCCATCATGACAAATTAATCTCAACATTATATTAAGTAGAACTTTGCACAGACAGCTATTACACCTGGGATTACATTAAATAAAACTGTGGAAATTATCTAATTCACATGATAACTTGATAGTGCCAAATAACATATGCTGCGTATAGCTAGTACACAAACAGTGTCACTGTCACCAGTAACCATTTCTTCTTTTGACAGGACAAAAGATCACACAAAGCGCTCAACAAAGTCAGCTTAATGTTTCATCAACCAAAAAAATTAATTTAAAAGACCTTATTATCAATGACTTAACATAGGAACATAAAAAAAGGCTTTATTACTTGGTGTCATTAAGTTGATGAGAAAACAGAGTGCAAACCTCGAACTACCAGTTGCCAAAACATCATCACGTGGATGTAACTTGTTCACGGGACTAATAGTTGTGATGTTTGGATCCATGACCTCAGCAACTAGCTGTCCCGTGCTGATGTCTATGAAATCAATGGGATGTAAGGCAGCTCCATTAAAATTTTCACTAATGTAACGACCAATTACCGCGAGGGACTCTGATGGGTCCTGCACCAAAATGTATCTCAGATTTCCAATGGAAAAGAGATGAATCAAAGAGTGTAGCAACAATACCACTAACACATGCTAAATAATACCTTTGGATCCCATTCAGCTTTAAACGGAGTCAAATGTCGATTAAAATCATGACTATGCACAATTTCTCGGCTCGGGGATTCCAAATTGCCAAATATAGAATCCCATATGCGAAGACGATTGTCCTGTGATGTGGTAAGGATTTTGCTGCCAGATAGTGGAGAAAAATATGCTGAGTTAACAACTCGCTTGTGTGCAAGGTTGTACAGAGAAGAACCTGCTTCCATTCGACGCATATCCCATATGCGAGCCTGAGGTGCAGAAACCATATATAAGGTCTACTACAACCAGAATAATATTTATAAGTAAATTCATATAGTATCATATATTTACAAGTTAAAATGAGTACTGAGATGCTTTCACAGAATAACTCTACTTTCATCATAACAATATTTTCAAAACAAAATATTTATAAGATGGAAGAGAAGAGCATAAAACCCACTTATGCCTTGGTACACCTACGGAAATAAATAAAAATTTCAAAAACTATTCATATTAAAAAACTTACAAAATGATCATTTCCACAGCTTAAAACAAGCTCCGGTTGAACAGGATTGCAGTGGAGTCCAACAACTTTGCTACCTTTCTTATGGATCAAAATTGCCTCCCCAGTTTTGTTGTTAGAGCGAGTATCAACCCTAAATATGCCATAAGAGAAAATCAAACCTAACTGTGAGTAGCCACCAATACTACAAATACAACATATACTTTCAGGAAACTATTTCAGTAGCAGGCAATGCAGAGGGGCAACTTCTAACAGAAATTTAACAAAGACGGCAAAAACTTGTTAAACAAAGTGCCAACTGTATGAAAAATGTTCTTTCTAGCTGGGAACACTTCCCATTAACTGCTTGTATTATCTATATGTACTTTTGTCTTTCTGAACATAGAACTCTTTATTTGCAACAAAAAAAGTGAGTAAGAAAAATACTTACAAGTAGAGAAAACCGAAGTTATCAGCAACAAGCACAACACCTTTCTCTGAGTTGACATCCATTCCATAGAGCATCCTCCAACTGCTTGGACCCTACAGGCAAACCATATATAATCCAAGCCTGATGAAATATTTATGAGTCAATTCATCGTACAGGAATAAAAGGTCTCACTTTCCATCCTCCACCCAAAAGAGACCCATAATCCCCGAAGGGCGTGAGAGGGGCTGGATTCCCCATGTTACCTCTCCTTTTCCTATTACTATCTTTTTCACTGTTGAAAATAAGCTGAAATGAAAACCTTATTGCTGCCACAGAGATTTCCAAATACCATGTATCTTTATTTTATTTTTTTATCACACAACTACAAAATCCGTTGCACAACGCAAAGCATTCTCAGATGCATCAGAAGGGGTATCCTTTAACCTTAAAATGGTTTCAGAAATTGAATCAGCAAATAAACCAATGGTTTAGATTCCTGTTTTTTTTTTTGGTTAGTAGTTCCATACATTGAGACTGAAGAAAATAAACACCGAGCACTCGAGCAGAGAGGGGAACTCACCAGATATGTACAGATCTAATTAATTTAAAAACATATATACCACAAAGGAAAATGTTCTTGACTACAGGGGGAAAAGAAACTCCTTTTACAGTAAAAAATTTATCAATGGAACTCTATTTCTAAAATGGTGGCACAAATAAATCAAGTCTAAAGAGGAAACCCTTATAATAAACTTTTGAAAATCAGAGTGTTTAATTGTCAGATCCAATAGCTTATTTGGACAATTGAAAACCACTCCACGCACTCAAGATTTATAAGGTAACATGAAAATTCACACTTTTATGATCCCCAGAGAGAAAATGGATGGAGATTTCACCTGCCACCCACCAGGATTAAGGTTCATTAAAGATAATGAAATCCCAGTCTCCAAGTCAGTGCAACTAATGGTTCCATCTGAGGATGCAGCATATATCGAATCATCATTCATAGGTTTGAACCTGTAAGTATTTGGATACTAATTAGCCATTTAACTTTGTGTATATATATATATATATATATAGAGAGAGAGAGAGAGAGAGAGAGAGAAAGAGGGTATGGCACCAAAGAGATAACTAACCTCATATTATTCACTATACAAGAGTGTACATTTCCATAGACTATCTTTTCATGCACTTTAGCAAAATCCCAGATTCCAACTTGTCCTTTCTTTAACATCAAACCAGGAAAAAAAAAAAAAAGAACGGGTGTCAATGATCATAAAACAAGCACATCAGATAAAACTTGAACCAAGCAATGACATACAATGTAGGGTAAGACTGACCTTATCTCCAGATAAAAGGATGTTATTGTTTTTCGGATGGAACTCTAAGCATGTTACCCGTCTACTATGATATCTGATAACTGCACAATTCACCCGATCTGGGATTATGAACGCTGGTTTGATCTATTGCACAGACAATGAAAAATACAACAAATTCATTATGCTGAAGACCACATATTACCCCTAACAATACAATGCAAAGCTCTATGAAGACCCAGAAATTCAAAAAAGTGACAGAGTTGTAACAAAATGCAGAACAAAATGACTCAGTTTCAAGTATGAGAGGTACTAATATCTCAAACATAAATGGAAGATTTATAAACAGCTCAAATGCCAGAAAACAAAACAAACAAAATAGTTCAATTGTACAAAATGTTTCAAGTGTATAATTATGGGGTATGAGATTTCATTAGTAAAGAAAACTCACACAAAAAGCATTCAGTCTTTTAGGCCCAGTAATTGCAAACACAGAAACCTCAACTTAACAAAGCCCAACCATGACTCCATGATTCAAAATCCATATCAAATCTATGGTAAAAATTTGAAGTTGCAGCCTGAAGGGGGAATCCCATTTTCCTGACAAAAAAGAAAAAACCTTGGAGAAGGTAGGCAGAGTGGCAAGCCAACGGTGATGCAACCCAATTGACCTATTTGGAAACTGAAGTCTTGAATCCTCCATGGGCCACCCATGTTCAAAATCATAGCCACCTAATTGACATTTGTAATGACTTAGGGAAAGCGCTAGTTACATTTGCGTTATCAGTCCACAATAACTAGTCAACTTACAATTAGAGCTCCATAAAATCACTTATAAAGCCAAATTTTAACTAGAAAGCAACCAATGTAGAACTTAGCACTCATGAGCGCCTTCATAATCCATTCACTCAATGTGGATAATCCACACATCCAATATAAAACTTTCTAGGATGTTCCAATCTCCTCCACTCAAATCCTTAATGTCCTCATTAGAATTCCTTGGCGCCACATGTTATTAGGTTACTCTGATAGTATTTGTAATGACTTAAGGAAAACACTAACCACATTTACGCTATCACTCCCAAAAAACTAATCAAATTACAATTAGAGCTCAATATAATCACTTATAAAACTCAATCTCAACGACTAAGAAACCAATGTGAGACTTAGCATTCCTTAGCACCTTTATAATCAATCAATCCACTCAATGTAGGCAATCCACACATCCAATGTGGGACTAACTTTTTGCAGTGTTACAAACTTGATAGCTAAAGTACAGTATGTGAATTCTAACACAGCTAAGAGTCTCCTTATTGTGCAGTACCAAACGTTCAGTAGAAAATTTACATATAAAATGACTTAAACATTACATGGCATATTCCAAAAAAAAAAAAAAAGAGAAAGAAAAAGGAGAAGGAAATCTTAGCTACCACGAAAAAGAAGCAGATAGTTCAGTGAAGGCTCACCGGAAGAATGCCCGGTCTGAGCTGGCGCTCAAAGACATATTCCAATGGGTTACTGGTGTTTCTGCGGGGTGCAGGGATGACCCCATGCTCAGTAGCCACTCGATGCGGACATGTTACTGTAGTGTGGCCTTCAATTCACAAAACCCACATGCCCAAACGCATAACCAACATCAATAATAACACCATTTCTTTCTCTTTTTCGACAATGTCACAATATCAAAATCATTACATCAGAAAGATATAAAACTAGAACTTTAGGAAGTGCATCCACAACCAAGAACATAACATATAAACTGAACAAAACAACATTTTAATTCCATAAAACCAATCAGCGAGGAGCCACTGCGATTTTCTTAGCATCAAATCAGAAACCCCTCAAAAAAATTAAAACTTACCAGGCATTTTGCAGAGAAAGCATGGTTTCATAGGGCAGTCTATATACGTAGCCCCCTTAAATCCCGCTTCATGACCCACCTTTTTGCAAACCTTAAATACAAAAAGGCACGTTAACAACAGCAGAGAACACAAACACGGGGTATCAAAACCCTATAAGGGAACCTGGGTAAGTAAAAGCCTTTACTTTGCAAACTTTCTTGAGACTAATAGTAATGGGCGCTTTCCCTTTCTTCTTCTCATCCAAAACTTCCTCCTTTCTCTCTCTATTTTCGCTCTCCACAACTTCCTCCTCTTCTTCGTCTTCCTCTTCCTGGTCTTCTACTTCTTCTTCTTCTGACGAGCTCGGTTCAGAGTCTGAATCTCTCTCAATGACCACTTTCGGAAATTGATTTCTGGTTTGGGGGGCCATTTTCGGAAACCAACAAAGAGCAAACGACGATATTTGGTACGAGGAGTCGGAAATGGAATGGAAGAGACCGAGAAGTGGAATCGGGAGCGACAAGGAAACAGTAACCGACCTTTCAACACGAGGGGCAATTAGGAGTTAAGTTACTGAAATGCCGCCTGGAAACAGGTTTGGGACTCGGATACTTTTGGAATATTGTTTCGATTCTCAGGGTATCTCCGGTATTGTGGTTTTGGGCGTGGCGGGAGAAGACGTGGCTCACTATATGCCGTTCGAGCTCTACAGAAACAATCGATTTTGAGAAACGGTGTCGTTTCGCATATTGACATCTATTTCCTAGCTTTGCTGTTCTTTTGCATTGACCTTGCATGTATCATGCATTCATGCTAACATGGTTCATGCATGTGACAGCCGTGGGTTGCATTGAGTTTTTCTTTTTTGAATTTAGGGTTATATTTAAAAATAATCTCAGTAATTATCGTGGTTGTCTAAACACCTTTTTGGGATTTAGACTATGATAATAATAGTCCTTAGACTTTATAAATTTATAAAATTTGTCCTTCTAACTATTTGTACTTCTGTTGACCCATTTGTCACTTGAAAAAAAAATAATAATCACGTAAGACTTATCAGGTGTATTTTTTTGTTGTGTCAGCATATTCTTTTAAAAAAAAAAAAGAAAAAAGAAAAGAAAAGAAGAAAGAAAGAAAGGGTGTTGGTGAAATTTCATCCATGGCCATTGGTGGTGTTATACGAGGACCCAAATGATCAATTTTGGTAACTGGGTATATATATATATATATATATATAGTAATAATATATTTTTAATTTTTAGTATATTTATTATTATTATTATTATTTTACTGTAGGGTTTACAAAAATGGTAAATCACTTTCTCTACTTTTCTTCTCTTCTTCATTTCTTCTGCCTAGATGAGATTTGTAGTTGAATTGGTTGATATAACATATATGTAGTCTATGTAGATGTATTTTAATCTCATATATTATATAAGCTTTTAAAATAAAATCTTATGACATTTTAAGGCTAATTTTTTTTTTTTTTAATGGGCACAAAATGGTTAAATTAAGCCCAATACCTAAAATAAGCCAAAAAAAAAAAAAAAAAAAATGGTTACCCGGTCTGGATAACCGTGTACTAGGTTTCGGTTCCGATTTTCAAAAATAAAAAATCAGGTACTCCAGTTCTGGTTACCCATTTTGGCCAATAACCAAAAATCGGGATCGGGTTTTCACCCCTACCCACAACCAGAAGCCGAAGCATTCTAAAGGTATTCATCATTGATTTTATTATTTGATAAAAAAACGATATTAAGTAAACAGTAAACAAATCACCATTACTCATATGTTATTATTGTTTTTTTTTTTTTTTTTATCTTTTATAAAAATATTTGATTTCATTTTTCTACCTATTTTTTGTTCATCTCCATACAACTTATGTCCAAATCTACCGTAAATTTATTAAATCTATGAGACACACATGTGAACTCCACATATTCAATAGAAGTAGGATTGTCAAAATGATGGATGAATTTTGATGTTGCAGTTAGACCTTGTTTCAGTGTACTTCGGCAGTCCTTAGCAACCATGATGGATGGATTTTGGCAGCTCACACTCTAAGACTGACTCCCTCATATCCCTCTTTTGGTAATTAAGCTTTTGCAGCTCTTCTTGGTATTCGGCTTGCCCTCTCTCATGGTTGGTCCTTTGTCCTGTTTTAAGATAATTCCCTCCTCATCATTTTAGTTCTCAATCAAGGCTATCTTTTCACCGATTGGCTGTGTGCTCCTATCATCAAAAATTGTATTCTCTAACTCTCCTTCTTTCCTTTTTAGACTGCTTCAAAGGTCTCAAGATGTGCTAATTCTCGTGCACGATTGGTTGTTAAATGGGCCACTTCCCACTTGGTGTTTGAAAACATTCCCGAAAACTCTCATTTTCTTTTATCTCTTAGAATTATGAGTGACAATAACCCTCATTGGTAATTTTCTTTTTTTCCATCCCTTTTTCCTTTCCCTCATTTGAATAGAAAATAATAATAATAATAATTGGAAGAAAACGAAAGAAATGTACGTACTTCTTAAAAATCCAATTTGGAGACAAAAAAAAAAACACTTGATTGCAAATAACTTTTTGTCATTTTAAGCATTTGATTCCTTTCCCATTTCATATAATATTATGTGATAGAGTTTGTGCTTGAAACAAAAACCTAATAAATAAATATCGAAAAATTTATACTCCACAAATATTATGTATGCTTCTTATTGCATGAAAAGGAATTGTCCCTTAATATCTCTCTCAATTTCCATCAAACTAGCGTTCTATAATTTTCCCCATGAAAAAAAAAAAAAGAGATTTACCTTAAAAACGACGCCGAGGCTTGTCCATCAACAATTTGGGCCACTTGGCACCTGAGCTGAGATCCTTCCATAAACAAGCTGACACTTGAGAGCCGAGACAACAACGATTCTCTGCAAATTTACGTAGCATTTGGTGCCACATATCCAGGACTTCCGAATGTACACGCAAAGAAAGACGACTGGTGACCCAATTCTTCACAACAATCATAATCTGATAATCACCATATCTTCTATTGAGATTCGCTGTTGTTGAAAGTTTTTATATTAGGTTTCAGACAACCCATCGCCTTGCTATTAGAAGATAGGTCTCTCCGGTGTGTAAATGAGCGGATGCAAGAGAAGGAAAAGTGGAAAGGGATACTAGGAGTAATGTGAAATTCATAAATTTGCTTTTAAAATTAGTATTAAATTTGGAATAATCGTGATAATAAAAAAGATAGTTTATAGTATTACTCTGACAAATTTTTAAACTAATGTGGCAAGGATTTTTAAATTAAAAAAATGCAATTATCACAGTCTGCCACGTCAGTTTAAAATTTTTTTTGAGTTCATTTATTTGGTTTCCTAGTACTTCTTGTCGAATACCTAGTGAAGGAGAATCACTTGAACTCAAATTGTTTTGAATAATCAGCAGCTAAGGTGGAATGATAAGGCTAGTAGAGTGAGCAGGTCGTGACTTAGCAAGAACGGGTGAAAATATCTTTAGACATGTAGGATTAATATATGAGGTGTGATACAGCCACAATTAAAACCCAACTTTTGCTCAACTTCTAGACCAAATTTCTCTCTCTAGTTTAAGGCTCTCTCTCTCTCCTCCACAGGCAGTTTTTTTATAAAAAAAAAACTTAAGAGAAAAGTTGGGTTTAAGTTGTACCTTTATCATTTTCCTTAATTATAAACTCTCTCAGATTTAATGAAATGATAAATTATTGGTGTCAATATTTTGCCCATATTTCCTTCATATCGTCTTACAAATTAACCATTAGATTTGTGGACTCCACATAAGTAAATGGTGAATCCTACAAATTTAATGATTAATCAATTAAATTTGTATGAGAATTTGAGAAAAATATATAAGCAAATTATTAACACAAATCATTTATCTAATAAAATTAATAAAAATCTAAATATGAAATTGCTAGGCTTATATATTTTGAGCGATTTAAAATATAAGATTCATTTGTACAAAACAAATAAGCTCTACAATCATTTCTCCAAAATTGCAATTTCTATAAAGTTTGAGCATCTTAAGAAATATATAGTATATTCTTCCCGGAATCCTACACAAGAGCAAGACAAATCTGTATCATATAACCTCAACTTATATAGTTTTTCCACATGTCATTTGTCAAGCAGGTTTGTATCATCCATTTGAAAGTGACCATTCAAGTTCTGGTAGTTTCGTATGAGATGTAGTTTAATATTATGATCATTCAACTTCTAGTGAGTTTTTTTTTACAGAATACTTTTAATTTATATTTTTTGCGTGGGTATTATCCGTCAAATTGTCAGGCATCAATCTTTTTTTCGAAGAAGAAGCTTCACGCATCTATCTTTGAGGAAAATTTCTGTGCACATATGTGCCACAGACTCAAGCCACATGAAGGATAATAAACGACAATATTTATGGCCAGTGCCTTCCCCCAGTTAATTTGGGAATTGGATTTTCTTCGGTTTAAAATAGATCGAAAAATATTCAGTTCATGATTAAGATTTGTTCTTAGAAATTCTAAAGTCACAAATAAGACATATGTCTACTAACTAAAAAAAAAAAAAATCATTTTAGATTTAAATAAAAATAAAAAATAAAATTATAAAATATTAAGGGGTGGTCCGACCATGTCTAAGGGCCAAACAATTTTTTTCTTTTAAGATTTGGCCCCACCCCCAAGGGCCAAACAATTTTTTTTTTTTTTTTGTTAAATTTGGCCCTTTTCAGCCACCCCGGCCCCAAATTGGGGTGGTCCAGCCACTCTCATGGGGTGGCCAACCATCCCTTAATATTTTTATTATTATTTTTGGTTAGTGGACAAGTGTTCTATTTGTAACATTAGGATTTTTTTTTAGAAATCTTAGTCAAGAACTAAATATTTTTCAATCCAATTTTGACTGGAGAAGATTCTATTCCCATTTAAAATAGAGGGAATCCATGCAGTTAATAAATGACAATATTCATGAGAGAGTCCCACCTGGTTCCAATGATGCGCCCAAGTGGACGGCTCCCCCTCAAGACTAGTATAAGGTGAATTGTGATGCAGGGGTTGATAGAAAAAATGGGAGGGTGGGTCTAGGGGCAGTCATACGGGATCATTTGGGGAATATGTGTGCAGTTAAAAGCAAATCGTGATCAGGTTGGGTTGATCCTACATAAGCAGAAGCTTGGACTGCTTTAACTAAGCAAAGAATTGGGAGTTCAAAGATTGGTTCTGGAGAGTGATGTGAAGGTCTTGGTGGACGCGGTAAACTCTACGGATCCAGATGATAGTTGCAGAGGTCAGCTTGTGGCAGATATTCAATTTTCTCTTAATGTTTTCCCTAGCTGGCGGATGGTTTATGCTCCAAGACAGGTTAATCGGGCTGCTCATGCATTAGCTCAACAGGCTTTACATGGTAATATGGACGATGTATGGTGGAGTGACCCTCTGGCTTGTATTCGATTGATAGTTGAAGCAAAACGAATTGTTCGGGTTCCACCGATATGATTCAATAAAATGACATATTTCTCACTCTCAAAAAAAAAAAAAAAAAGTATTTTTGTCTAAAAAAAAAATAAAATGACAAAATTGCGATCTTAAAAACAACTAACTCGTTCCTCTTCATTTCAAAATGTAATGGAAATGATCCAACTCCCCTTCCGCCAGGAGGTCTATGACTCTCTGGTAAATAATCAATTTTGGGTTGAATTCCATCATTATTTAGGTGATTCGGTAACATTTCTCAAAATAAAATAAAAAATCAAGATCCCTTACCATTATAGAGAATATAGGGATGTGATTGTAGTAGCACTTGATAAGATTAAAAAAAGTCTAGATAGTGATAATTGCATGCAATACTTCAAGATCAATTGAATCACCGCTTGATTTAGTCTCAATAGAACCCAAAGCAAATGTGTGAATGATTTTTTTTATTGTGAAAAATCGAACTCACGCCTTACTACGAGTCAAACCTTTTTTGAAGATTTTTTTAAATCAATGAATCATCGCCCCCTAGTGTGGGCCCACATTCATTCAAAATGAATGATTTAAACTTAAAAGAAGAAGAAGAAAAAAAAAAAAAAATTGAATGATTTTAAATCGAACCACGTCAACATTTAAATATTGACAGAGTGACGTCGTTTAGAGTTGTCGCTCCATATGGCCGAGCCACACTCGCTATAAGAAGCGCTCCAACAGTCTCAACGACCGTTCCAATTCCCATTTCCAGCTGTGTGTGTGGCGGCAAAAGAGAGCACAAATAGCAGCAGAAGAAAAAGAAGCAGGCAGCTTAACCTCTAACCTAAACCAGGATAATGCTATCCTTGCCGCTTCCTATTCCAACCAAGAACACTCTCATTCCTCTGAGACCCAAACACTCGTGCTCTCGCAGTACCAGAGCCCAAACACACCCCTTCTCTCCACTCCCTTCTCCTAAACCACTCAAGCCCCTCGAACCGACCACCGTAGCAAGAGTAGCTCTCAGAGAACATGTTCAAGAGGAGGAGGAGGAGGAAAGAAGAGACCGGAGCGCCCTCGCCGGAGTGTCGCCGGAGGGAGAGCCTCTCCCGTCGGAGCTCCAGGATGATCTGATGCCGAAGCACGTGGCGGTGATCATGGACGGCAATGGGAGGTGGGCCCGCCAGAGGGGGTTGCCGGCCTCGGCTGGCCACAACGCCGGTGCGCGGTCGCTGCGGGAACTCGTCGAGCTCTGTGGCCATTGGGGGATTAGGGTTCTCACCGTCTTCGCCTTTTCTTACGATAATTGGATCCGGCCCAAGGTCCGTTTACTCTAGGCTTTGACCACTTTTCTTGATTTTGAAAGTGGTTTTTTTGCATTGATTTGATTTGTTGAGTTCCCAAAAGTGAAGAAAAGGCAATTTCGATTGAAATTCTAGTTGTCAGTGCTTGCTTGGCACTTTTAAGAGTACTTTTACTGCTTTTGAATGTGGAAATCGCAGTGGTTTTCGTTAGATTCACAATTTTCTTTCGTACAAAAGTTGAAATAGTAGTGATTTTTCAACTTAAGAGTATAACGGATAAGTCTTTTTTACAAATTACTGCGACGTGTTGGACTAAAATAATCACGTGCTAATCACGTGTTAGCACTACTCTAAATTAATAATTTTCTATAGCTAAGGCTTTTGAGATCGGTGTTAATTATTATGGGATTTGGCTTAAGTGTTGTAAAAACTACAAGATAATTTTTGTAGTTTTTTCAACGGTCTAGATCTAATTTTAGTCGCTTTCTTTTTCTCATGAAAAACTTAGAATTAAATATGGACGTTAAATGCACCAGAAGCTGAGCCAAATCCTTTATCATGTATTATAATGCTAAAAACTACACTTTTATTCTATTAACATCCCATCACAGCCGCGTGATGGGATAAAAGTGACTTAGAACCTGAAGTCTACTCTATTTCATGTGTTGGTCTAGAGTTTGGGCCCACAAAACCTAAGGTTTTAGGCTTTTGAGAGTTTTTGAGTTAGAATCTGCACTCCACTCCATTTCAAGTATTGGACCAGAGTTTGGGCTCACAAACGTGAGGGTAATGTTAAGAATAATAATTCAATGATTTTTGTGTTTTTGTGTGTTTTAATTTGTCTAGAATCTATTAGTGAAGCTTTTTAATGGTTGGTTTGGTTATAGTGCAGGTGGAGGTGGATTTCTTGATGACTTTGTTTGAAAGAGAAATAAAGTCACAGCTGGATATTTTTTTACGGTAATTGTTATGCACACTCTCTCTTTCACTTGGGGGAATTTCCATTTCCCATGATTCAAATTTTGCCCTTTTTCGCATTCATTCTTATTATATTTTGATTGCATACAGTAGATATTATCTTGGGGAAAATTTGAGGCGATTCCCAAGAGGTAGTTATAGTTTAAACAGTTCGTGTGGAGCATAAATGGCAAAAAACGAGTCAGATTTTTTAATTTTAATTTATCTTTCTGTTTTCTTCTTCTAAAAAATGCAAACTTTGAATCATTAATCCAAATATTCATATTGATGGAGAGCTGTTGCAGATTAATCTATATGCAGTTTCTGGATTAATTAATCGGTAGGCTAGTTAATCAAGCTAGTATTGTGATGTGCCCTTTCAATCTAATGACTTGGTCATAGATTATCCCATCCCAGTTTTTTAGCCACTATTTAGAGATATTCACATTCTTCTACAAGTGTACGGGTATTTTAGGATTCAAATTGTGGAAATATCAAAGATGTGAGCAAATTACAGAGACAAGAAAGGTTTCTGTTACCTGCCTTAGTTGAAGAGTGCCCTTGTGTTGAGGTAAGTGCTTGTATAAGATGTTAGGATCTGGCCCTAGATGGATTTGGCCAACACTGAAAGGAAGTAGGCGTTAGGTAGATTTTATCAAATCTTTTCTTTACATCACAAGGAAAAGGGATGTACATAATCCAGTTATCTAGGGTTTTGTTAGATTGTCGAAGAAGACAGGATGAGCTTTTTTTTCCTGCCATTTCCTCTCCATTTTAGAAGGGATGTACGTACCATGTTTTGCTTTCTTGTTGTGATGTTTCAAGTTGTGCTTGAGAGACCTCTTTTACTCTCTACTTTTGTTCAGTAATGCTATTTCCATGACGGCCTCTGAGTTATCACTTTCTGGAAGAATTCTCCTGCTCCTGGCAATTACCTTGGTTGTTTTTTCAACTAGTTCAAATAGTGACAGGATGGTCCTGCTTCCAATTTTTGGAGTTGCTCGCCATTCATAGAATCCTCTAGAATGGTGGTCCCAACTCCAATCAATTATATGATATCTGCATTAGGGTTTCTTTTTTTTAGATGAATGAGATTCTTCACTAACAAAACTGAACAATACAAAACACTCCATTTGTTGAACTGGACCAACAGCTGCAGTCTGCAGCTTACAAACCAATCACTATCTAACTCTTTACTATCCACAATACTGCAATCTGCAGCAACACTATATACCCTGTTTCTTCCTATACATCATCTTCTACAAACAAAATTCAAATCAAATCACATCCTACTACAATCTACTCTGTACACCAAATATTCTATCAAGCATCCCCCATCTGCAACACAATTTCTCATTCTCCTCGGTCCTTCTAAATTTTCCTTGGGCTATACCACATGAGCTGACCTCCCATTTGATCTGCATAACTATTCTCTCCTCTGTTCTTATATGCTTACCATGTTCTATATCATTTCTTTGTTTTCAAATGTTATAAACAACATCACTCTATCCCAATCTACATAAAACTGCTTTCATCATTCTACTCCTCAGCTTCCTTACACCCCAATTCACCGTATCTTCCCAGCTCGTCTGCAGATCTTCAACAAAACACATACCCCAATTCATCATATCTTTCCAGCACTCCATCCCAATTTGACTGCATTCGGGTTTCATTAATGAGACATTTTATATAGAAAAACATTATCAGCAAATGTGCGTAAAATAATTGTTTCCAGTGAGTGTAAGACTTCCAGAATTACATTGATAGTTTTTTAAGATTCATTCTTCTATCTTTTCTAAGATCTGATAAATAGGACATATTTTACTTCTTGATTCATCAGTTCTCCTTCAGCTAAAGGTAGTTTGGTAGGCAAAATTAATTTTAACGGATCTTATGTGGATCTTTTGTCATGAGCTGCAATTGTATATTCCTTATTCATCTATTTTTGCACATTCCTTAGAGATTTATTATGTGAGTAGGGTTCCAGGTAAGCACCTTCCGCTACAACCTTAGAAACAGGAAATGCCAATGCCAAGTTGGATAGACTGGCCTGCGATAGTCCAACAGTATCTTTTGTTAAATATCTAAAAGTGGATGTTTGTTTAGGAAAGAAAACGGATTTATTTGTTTGATCATCACATATTGGTAAAGTAGACACATGCTAGCAAGCAAACCATTATTTCAGATCTAAGGGGTGTCCAATGTTGGATTTTCTTTCTTCTTACTACCCTTATTTCACTGTCATCTGTTACTTTGAACATCACATATAAGCAAACAAAGCAATCGCGGACTTTTCCTTCAAATTGGGTTGAAAGAATTTCTTTCAACTTATTCTATAAAAAATACATGTGTCACTTTTCATGTGAGAGGCACATGTTTTTCACATGTAGAAGTCACATGGCATTTTTATAAATTAGGTTGGAGGAAATTTTTAGAGGAAAACTCTGTCCAGCAATCACATCCTTGGTAGCAGACCATTGCTTCAGTTTTCATGTGATAGTTCATTGTTGGATTCAGTATTGAAGTTGTTTTCATTAACAGAGATTTATACATAAAACAATTGGTTTATGCTCGTTGCTTTTACAGGGAAGGTATTCGAATAAGCGTGATCGGTGATTCCTCAAAGCTTCCAGAGTCTCTACAGAAGTTGATAAGTGATGCAGAGGAGGCCACAAAAGCCAACTCTAGACTCCAACTCATCGTGGCAGTTAGCTACAGTGGGAAATACGACATCATACAAGCATGCAGAAGTATTGCTTCCAAAGTCAAAGATGGTGCTCTTGAACTGGAAGACATCAGTGAAAGCCTGATTGAACAGGAATTAGAAACCAACTGCACCGAGTTCCCCTACCCTGATCTACTGATACGAACCAGTGGTGAACAAAGAGTTAGCAATTTCTTATTGTGGCAGTTAGCCTACACTGAATTTTTCTTCGCACGAGAACTCTGGCCTGATTTTGGGAAATCTGAGTTTGTAGAGGCCTTAATTTCATTTCAGCAAAGACAGAGACGCTATGGTGCACGTCTGTAGGCAATTGCCAGGTACAGATATATCTTAACTTCCATTATACAGAAAGCTTGTACCATGAAGTTTCCTTCAAGAATGGCTAGCTCAACAGGCACCTAATTAGCATCAAGGTGCTGGATGTACATAGAATAAACAAGCATCATATATAACCCATATATTTAGAATGATATATCTCTATTTGCCAAATATGGGATAATTTTTTTTAGCAAGAACATGGGATAATTCATCATTGTGTTCATTGACATCGCATAAAGTAGCATTGTTGTCCACAAGCTGATTGCATAAAGCAGCACCTTTTGTAAATGCGGATTGAGAGGAAAATTTGCAATTAAAATTTTATTTGTAATAGTAATGCTAAAAATTACATTTTTATCCTACAATGTTAATGTGGCGGTTCCAACCAACCTCTAGATCAGTTCTTACTTAAAAAAGAAAAAAAACCAAAAGTTGGTTGGAACTATCACATCAATATTATGAGATAAAAATGTGATATTTAGCATTTATTTTTTGTGTAGTAGTACCGGTATGTTTATTCATCTAAGAGAAAAGGTAAAGGGGTTACTTGGCAATTAGAAATTAAAATGCGTCTCTTGCATAAATAATTGTACTGAATGTCTTAAATCTTTGGGTGGTTGTGCTTCACATTTGTTCGTCGTTTTCTACGGGAGGACATAAAACCAAAAGAGTTAGGATCTCTCACAAATTTACAATTGTGGCACTCAAGTTGTAATATAATTTGGACAGTCCACGTAGAGATGGCTGCAGGGTTCTAATCCTAATCCACAACAGAGTATAACAAGGATCAGGATTCTTTGAAATTTTCTACTCGAACTCTCCAAAATTCGGGCCGGGAATGAGAAAGGGTGAGGGTTTGGAGCACACAAACAGGTAGACCTTGCAGCCTGAGCAATCTAAAGACCTGTTTGGGCACTTTGAAACCGCATCCCCCTCTCTCACATAAAACTCGAGCGGAGATTTCTCAAAGATCTAAATCCTAACAACAAGGAGACCGCAATCATGATTCATGACAACAACTTGTAATTAGTTGCGAGAAGACCAATTACCAAGATAAAGATGGTAGTGTTGTCTGATGTGCCCATTTTGTACTAATCCTTTAAACTATGGATTGCACAGCTATACTTTTAAGAGCATACCAACCGCAAATTGGACAACAAGGAAATGGACGACAACAAAGAAGAATGATAATTGTACTATAATTAGGTAGCTACCTTATTGATCATATATAATTGTGCTGACCTTTTTGATAATATTTATCTAGAGTTTATATACATTTATAATTAAAGAACGTTATGGCAGTTTTCATTAGTTTGAACTAATTAAAGTAAGTCACCATAACCATACGGTCCATACTCAATAAAGAAGGATTGAGATTCCATCAAATGCGGTCTCCGAATCATTCTTTTGGCCAGCTAGGGGATTAGGAGTCCTATTAGGGGTAGTTGGTGATTGCAAACTTTAATGGCAGCAATGGTTTAGCTACTCCTAATCATTAGGTTGAGGATGGATTAACCATCTTAATGATTAAAATGATGGTTTGGTCAATAATCACTTATATGACTTGTGTGTGATGCAAGTTATCCTCTTTCGTTGCATTTTAACTCGTTCATTCAAAATAAACAATTCAAATTAAAAGTATTGCTCCCCACACAATACCTTCAGATCTCAATTCTTCATCAAAATAACATAGTCGGGCACCCTCTCTCTCTCTCTTTGTCTCTCAGCTTTATGGGTCAATTGGATTAAGATACCTTACAATTAGGGATCCCGACAATTCTCCTATCCTTAGAATCAGGCAGTAGCGCTAAGCAACCTCAATGAAGATTGAAGCCCTTATGCCTTAATATAGGGGTTCCTTATTCCATTATTTCAAATAATGGGCCCCTCTCACATCCCTTACATTTTTTCCTTGCCCTTGCACTTTAGACATAAAATTATAGGGATCTCAATCAAGTCAATTATATAAGAGTAGTGTTATATACCACTTTTTTATCTCACAATTATCTTATAATATTGACTTGACAGTCATAACTAATCATTAATATTTGAAAAAAAAAAAAAAAAAAAACTAAACTACCAGCCGTTAGCAATATAGTCTCCTCAACGTTCAAAAGGTACTAAAGTAGCTTCCAAACTACTAAAATCTATCAAAAATGACACCTTTTTTTTTTTTTAATATCCCTATTCTTTTAACAAATAAAATAATAAAATAATTGTAAAAAAAAAAAAAAAAACCAAACAATTTTTTTTTTTTTTTTAAAAAAAAATACAAGAAAACCAAATGGGGGAATAAAAACAAAAAAAAAAGTTTTTTGGGATAAATAATAAATAATTAGTCACTTTAGTTGGCCTAAATTACAAACTGTTTCATGTCATATTAAAGTAAAATCAAAGGCACGGTTTTTGAGATATTCAAAAAAAAAAAAAAAAAAAGTACTAAAGTAACCCATCAAACTACCAAATAGATTTTACTTTAATACGACATGAAGCAATTTATAATTTATGTCAACTACAATGACTAATTATTTATTTATTCTTTTTTTTTCTGTATTTATTCGTCCAATGGTTTTTTTTTTTTACAATTATTTTATTATTTTATTTGTTAAAAGAATATGGGTATTATAGGAATATAAAAAAATAAGTGGCATTTTTGATACATTTTGGTAGTTTTAGGGACTACTTTAGTACTTTTTGAATATTGTAAAGCTATATTACAAACAACGGATAATTTGAAGGGTTTTTTTTTAATATTTTTTCCTTATTATTTTTATTTAATAATGACCGGTCCAAAGAATTGGTTGGTACAAATAATACTACATATTGAACTCTTATCTCACTTCATTCTAGTAAGCTGATCTAATAGTGCTCATCCATCCAATAATATGAAAGTAGGATGAGAATGAAGTATTTATCATTATTTTTGTAGTAATGTTAACTTATATACCACACGTACCCATTTTACTTATATTTTATTGGGTTGATATAACATTAAATTATTATTTAAAAATAATAATAATGAGAGGTCCAACTACCGAGGTGAAGTGGATTGGTACGTTCTGTCCCACAATCATTAGACCGTAACGTGGGGAGTGATAATTGGTGCTTAGAGGTTTATCATTTGTGTTGACTTTCTCTTTGATTCCCATGGCATATATTAGGCAACTTAAAAGTCGTATATTTAGGATTAATAAATAACAAAAAGAACAATATAATAAGGACAAAAAATTAAAAACATGACTTTACTTTATCCTTGGTCTTATCCATACTTTAAATAATTTAGGGGTCGCTACATAATAAACCATTAAGTTTATCTTTATTTTTAAATTAAATAAAAAAAAATTATATATATATATATATATATATATATATATATATATATTTGACATGTCCACATAAAGGAGAGGAAAAAGAGATTCGAACTAGTGATTTCCGCTTCAATATGTGTGATCCACAACCAATAGAAGAACAAAAAAAAAACTAAAAAAACTAAAAAATATGTATATCTAAAAGTGTCAAATTGTCAAATTCGAGCACCTAATTGTATTTTGTTAGGAATTATGTATTTAAAAAATAGCAGTTTGTTTTGCAGATAAAATGTATATTTTTTAAAAAAGTATAGTTAGTATGAGAAATAAAATTTTCTTTCAATTCAATTTATTAAATTGATATTTGTTATTAAAATATGTGTATTAAGCATATTAAAAATGCATATAAAATTATGTATTTTAAGAACATACATCAACTTCATAGATGAAGAATTTGAAAGAATACTTGTTGAATCATGAAATGAGTTGACGATCCTTTGTGTAATGAGATCAGACAACCCTTTATGGGCAAAAAGGTATTTTGCATGCACTAGCACATAGGATTCGACCACTTTTGAATATGGTCATCTTTAGAGTGGGCCAAATGCATTTACTTCGACAAAGACAAAACTCCTTATCCAACCCAAAAAAAAAAAAAATTATACACTTATCAGGCTCTAACAATATATTAAATATAAATGTGAAAATCACATGCTTTAATGACTTTGTTAAAGCAATTTATTTATTTATTTATTATTATTATTTTTTACCGAATTGGAGGCATGTATCCTACAAAACAAGGAAAAAAAAAATCAAAAATTGCCCGTCCCTCAGGGAAGCTTTCGATGCTTAAGAAACGTACGAGAGAGAAGAGCAAAATGAATAGATAGAGAAGGAGAGGAGATAATTCGCGCCCTATTAATTTTCATGTAAAGGCCACTTGAATAGATCAAGCTTTTTTTTGACATGTCTGTACAAGGAGAGCAAAAATAAGGATAAAGATTCGAATTAATGGCTTCCGCTTCATGAGACGTGGTGCTCAACCAATTGAGTTACCTATTGAAAACGCTTGCCTGAGTAATCCTAGGGTAATTATTTATTATCTCACCAACTTTATAGACTTAATAAAATTTAAGACAAAAAAAAGGAAAAGAAAGAAAAAGCTTAATCAGTTAATAAACCTTGGTTTTCTAGAAGGAAAAGAAAAACAATTAAAACCTCACCAGAATAACATAAGATCATTAAAGACACATTATTACGACAAAACATAACAATAATTGAAGATAATGCAACTTTACTGCTTATATTACATACATTGGATAATGATAACGTAGTCTTTTACGGTTTTACCCGAATAAGCCGCCAACTTCGCAAAACCAATGGGCAGCGACAGCTGGTTTTGACGACTCTTTAGAGGCCTCAACAATAACCCTCTAAACCACCTGCCCCCCTGCCCCATTCAAGATTTAAGGGTTTTTTTTTAATCAATTAAAGATAATGACGGGCAAAATGGTAATTTGACACGGGACACTATTCTCGTTCCTATAATGAATTCGGAGCTCAGAACAGAGTGAAGGTTGCGGTATAGTTCGTGTTCTGGTTTTGTGTTTCACGAGAAAGGCTTCATCGACTGCAACAAAAACTCTGATTTTCTCTCTTACGGGGGGGGTTTGGTTTTGCAATTTTCTCTCTCTCTCTCTCTCTCTCTCTCTCTCTCTCTTTTTTTCTTCTGTTTGGTGGATGAGAATTGTTTTCTGGGAAAGTACCCGGCCATGGGAAAGCCGTCGTTCAAGGATTCTCTGAAAGCGCTTGAAGCGGATATTCAGCACGCCAATACCCTGTAACTCTCTTTCTCTGTCTCTCTGTCTCTCTTTTTCTCTCTATCCGAGATATGAATTTAGTGCTTTTTTAAGCTCTGTGAAATGGGTTTTTGCTTTTTTGCTTAGGTGCGTCTAAATAAGGGTGTGAGTTTGTTTTTCTTGGGTACTGTTTGATTTGCATTCTAAAAGAAAGGTTCTTGCTTTTGAATGTCTAATTGTGCCATAACATGTTGTTAGATTATATTTGTTGTATTGTCCCACATTGATTACTTATGTGTGTATCTGAATTATTGGCCTGATATATAGCCCCCTTTTGTTCTTAATATTCTCAAGATGGTATCAGAGAACAGGTTCTGAATCACCTTCCCCACCCTTTTCCTTTCCTTCCGGCATCATCTGTCTTATTCTCAACACGTGTAATGGCTAATGACATTCAAAATGTTTGTTTCAGTAGAAATTAATCAAATGTTTAATAATGATTCTGAGTTTTTTTAGCTTCACATTCAGGCTTTGTTGGTATGACACAAAGCGAATTGCAGATATTTCTTGTAGTGAGATAGAGATGGGACCTGATAAGGAATTTCATCTGTTGGTTGACTTGTTCTGCACACAAAGAACCCAATGTTTTATCTTACCCACTTATGCCCCCCCTCCCCCCCCTCAAACCTTAATGCTTGGCCTATAGATGTGCTCAATCAGAGTAAATTCATTAGTATGCAGTAATACTAATGATATTATTGTTATTTTGGTTATTAGCTTCACTTTTTGGGTGGTGACAAAATGAGCTAGACTAGGCTGCTCAAGTATTTGAGAAAGTGACATCGGATTTTTACCAAAAAAAAAAAACTCAAATTTTGCTGCTTTGAGTATGACTATTTGAAAACATGATGGCTTTAATTCCTTTCTTTTTTTTCTTTTCTTTTCTTATTTTTATCTTCAAAAAACAACAAACGAGTTGGGTTTATGCACATAAACTCTGACAAATTCATATTCTATGTTGCTATTGTAGAAAAGAGTGTCTACAATGCTAAGTAATATATTGGTAGGGGATAAGGGACTCTTTCGGATTCAACTCCTTTCTAAGGATCTCAGTTAGTTGGGGTTATGGGGAAGTTGATTGAGCTGAGTAGTTGGGGAAAATGTTTACTACGAATTATATTTGTTGAGTGTCTGTGACTTCTATATATTACTTTGATGATGGGATCTTTGCTAGATATTATTAATCCTGTGATATGCTGCCTTCTTTCCCTTGTTATTCCAGGGCTTTAGATTTTCCAAGGGAGAATGATGGAGCACGTCTTCAGATGAGACTGTCCTACGGTCCACTTGCTCACCTTTTTCTTTTTCTTGTTCAATGGACTGATTGTCACCTTGCTGGTGCACTTGGTTTGCTTAGAATTCTTATTTATATGGTATGCTTCTCTCTGCTTTCCCTTCTCAGCTCTGTTAGTTTCCAGTTTCAGATTTGTTTGTTTATACTCTCTCCCCACCCCCTCTCTATTGGGCCTTTTTCAACTGTCGTTTTACTTGTTTCTGTGATTATTTTGCTTCCTATCCCCTTAAACAATGTAGAAATTTATGATGACTTTCTTCCTTGTTGGGTGCGGCAATGTGATGGATTGGTGCAGACCTATGCAGATGGCAAGACCACTATGTCTGTGTATGAAAGGAAAGCAAGCATTAGAGAATTTTATGGTGAGTAATATTCTGAGAAGGTGAAAATACTCAATTTTCATGCATAAATATATTAACACTACTGTAACTGCTTCCATTTTGGGGAAAGATGTTCATCTCTCTCTCTCTCTCTCCCCCTCAACCACCCCTCCCCCAAAAAAAAAAAAAGAAACAGAAAAAAAAGTGCTGATGAGTTTGGCTTTCTGTCAACAGCGGTGATATTTCCTTCTTTGTTGCAACTTCATAGAGGCATCACAGATTTGGACGATCGGAAGCAGAAAGAGGCATGTAACCTCAGATTCAAAAGACAGGATGAGTTGGAAAGGGGGAAACTCTCTGAAGTTGATATAGAAAGAGAAGAGGAGTGCGGGATTTGCATGGAGGTGAACAGCAAGGTTGTATTGCCAAATTGCAGCCATACTTTGTGTTTGAAGTGTTATAAGGAGTGGTAAGCTGCTGTACTTCTCTAAACAAATCTTGTATATCATCCAATAATTATCTACATAAATGACATAAAAAGAAAAGTTAAATATACCATTCTGTAGGCAATTTTAAATACGAAGCATTATGTTAGACTTGACAAATCAGTCCGTTCTCGCTACAAATCGTTCTCTCTCTTGCAAAACTTCTCTGAGAAGTTAGTCTGAAACAGCTCTGCTGGGACTCCTCCTCTCCCTCATGAAGCTTCCTCCTCCTGATTCTTTCGGTCTATAGTTTTTTCTAGATCCTTCCGCTTTTTATGCGGCTTTATCCATCGCCTCAGGCAAACTATCCCTTATCCTCCCAAAATCGCAACTTCAGTACCTCCACCACCACCTATTGCCTCCTTTAATTTGATCCGCCATGACACCTCCTTCTCCCGAAACTTTCGTGGTTTTTAGATTTGGCTTTTTCCAAGCTAGATTTGTCATCCTTCATCAGCTTTGCCCACCACGGTCTTCACCAAATTCTCCGCTCCCTGCGCCACCTCCTGCACCTCTGCCTGGCTTTCGTTTGGTTCTCACGAGTCTATGCATGGATTTACACGGCCGCGCGTCCCTGTCATCTCCTCTGCTGGAGCCGCAGATTTTTGGGTTTGGTGTTGTATTTATGATATTTTCTCTCTATATCTGTTTTGTGTTGTTTTCTTTGGTTGTTTTCTTTGGGTTTTAGCTTCCTTGCTGGTGGTGTTGTTTCCTTGTTGGAGTTTGGGAATGGTTGAGAAATCTTTCAAGGTTCGTGCACCTTCCTGTGCCTCTTGGCTATGCTGTCTCTAGCACAAATGGGATTGAGGAACCTTTTGAGGTTCATGCCCCTTCTCAAATTGCCTTTTCTGGCGGCCCTCAAATGGGCCAAGTCATTCATTTGACCCATTTCCAATAGTCCTAAGTTTTTTCTGCGCCAATGTGGTTGCTTTGGGTTGTTGTTGGGTTGTCCCACCTTTTATTTTTCTTTTCTTCTTTGTTGTATTTCCCATTTCCCCTTCTTCCCCGTGATGAATAGGATACCATTCTGTAATGTCCCTTGACAATCGAAGTTTGTGGCCTTCCATTGGTATCTTTCTTGAAAATTGGACTTGTTAGGCAATCTTCTCGAGAAGATACGATTCAGAACTGAGAACACTATCAGTTTTGAAAATGTCTTTGAGAAGCTATCCAATTGTGAGCACTTATAAAATATATATATATATATATATATATATATATATATATATTGGCAAGATGAGTAGCTCACACAATAGGTGGTTTATAAAGACATTCATGAGTACAAAGTCCCACATTGATTCCTTAATAGGTAATTTTGAAATGTACAAGTAATTCTAGAGAGCTTCAATTGTAATTTGACTAATCTTTTTGAAATAATAATGCAGATGTAGGTGGTACTTTTCCTAAGTCATACACTTTGTTTTCTGTCTTTCCAAACACTGATTGGGATCTGATGACATATATTTGCTGTTTTCTTTAGGCGTGGGCGATCTCAGTCATGCCCCTTTTGTCGAGATAGCCTCAAAAGAGTAATGTCTGGTGACCTTTGGATCTACACAGATAAGTGTGATGTTATTGATTTATCATCAATACTGAGGGAGAATCATAAGAGACTGTTCATGTACATCGGTAAATTGCCTCCTGTTATCCCAGATCATGTGATTGTTCCATATGATTATCATGTTAGGTGATATAGTTTATGTACAGGCTTTGGAAAGTGTATATGATAAGCTTGGTTGTATATGTATTTCTTACTAACATACTGAGATGATTTTTTTTCAATTTGGCTATAGTTTTGTTGGTTTCAAGTTGTTAATATTGATTCTCTTTTTTAATCAATCTCTTTTTTTAATTTGGCTATTTCTAGTTTTCAATTGTGGCTGTACCATTTTATCTTTATCCCCCTTGTTAAAGAATTAATCCCCAACACCCCCTCCCCCTTAGGGAGAAGGATCCCCCCATTTCATTTGAAATGGAGGGGATTTATTTAGTTGTTTTAAGAGGGCATTTTTGTCAAAAAAAAAAAAAAAAATTACGAAATTGCCCCCCTAAAAACAACTAACTTGTTTCTCTCCATTTCATTTGAAATGGAGAGGATCCAAGTACCCCCTGTGGGGATCTTTCATTTACTTTTGGCAAATTTTTATATTATTATATGATTTTTAATTAAGTCGAGAATTTCTTGCGGGATAATTTTGTTTTGAATAATCTAAACAATTGTGATATCACTACTTTTTCTTTTAATTTTTATAGATGAGGAAAAATAAGTACAAACAATCAACATAGTTATTACATAATTCAAAATACAAAGACCAAAATAAAATTTTAATCTTAACAGCGATCCGACCATAAGGTGAAAATATTGCCAACGAAGTTGGTTATAGAGGCTTAAGGTGAATGTTATGGGTATCAACAAAGGAAGCTTATTTTAATTTAGTTTTTGGCCAACTTACGAGGGAGCTGGAGAGACGAGGAGGTAGTTGTATAGTAGTGTATGAGACACTATTTGAGGCGGTGGAGCAAAAAGCCATCATGATCGAATATTTTTAAGGACTAGATTCGAGTATGGAATTTCTAGTAGACCAAAAGAGCTTTACAAAGGAGAGCCAGAGGTGTTGTAAATAGAGAAGATTTGCTGCAAGAGATCAAAAGGACTGGTGGCGCGTGGGGTACACACCAGAGGGAGGGGGTCGGTGGATGATTGAGCTACAACTGACAATGGAGGAGGAGGCACACGTGGGTGGTGGAAGTCATGGGTTTTTAGTTGATCTAACCTCTAATAACCCAAACAAAAGACTAGAAAAACTAAAAGGAGGAAAAAATGAAGTAGCAAAGAAAAGGTGTGTGTAAGAGCGATGTTACTCTTTATACCGATTTATCACACCCATTTTATATGGCTGGCGTAAAGTGTTTTAAATGTTTTTTTTTTTTTAGTTTTAAGTGCAGATATGGAAAGCCACTTAAAACACGTTCCGTCAGCCGGTATAAAATAATCGAGTGTGGTAAATGAGTGTGAAAAGTAACATTATTCAATATGTAATATCTAGGGTTACTTTTTCATATAGTAATAATATTTTCTTGGCTATGTCCTTTCACATTTTATTATTCTTCCACGAACCTGGAATTTGATTGTTCCCATATTTCATTGAACATCTTGCCTTCTTTCATGCACTAAATTTGTACCCATCATTGCAATTGATATTGTTTCTTTTTAAAATTGATATTACATGTCACGAACTTGGATCTATTTATTTTATTTGATTCTTTTTAAAACTGTTAATAAAGTCTATTGATATTGTTTGTCTTTTTAAAATTTGATTAAGTTTAAAATTGCCAATAATTGTTTTTTTTTTTCCTAATTAAGATCCTCTAGATTTCTTAGAATAATTTTATGGCAGTCTTTGAAATTTTAACCATTATTTTTAAATTAAATAATTAGATTTTATGTCTCAACATATATCCTTAAGAGAGATGGTGTCAACTGTCAAAAGAAACAAAGAAGCAAAGAATCGTGGCATAATATATATGGAGCACATGCTGCCAAATCACAAACCTATGATGATTGAAAAAAATATAGATGTACATCAAGCAGATGATTTTGGTTCAGGATCGATCACTTTGCATGCTTATGTAATTTGCATAAAAGCGAGGTTGGTTTTCTTCATGGTGAACGTACGCATAGCCTCCATGGCTAGAGATATCAAGCCCTGCAATTTCATCATCAACAGAGATTCTCAAAATGCTCAGCTTGTGAAGGGCATAGAAAAGAGGTCCCATTGTCAAACTAACCCACCCCACAATCACCAAAACCTCAATCACTTGAGCTCCCAGCAAGCTCCACCCTCCACCCATGAACAAACCATATGGCCTACTCACCCCTGACTCACCTGAATCATAGGCTTGAACCACAAATTCTTCTTTAGCAAACAAGCCTGTAAATATCAAACCCCAAGCACCACAACCACCATGCAACTGGGTTGCCTCCAATGGGTCATCAAAC
>NC_081550.1:20604384-20605438 GCF_901000735.1 Corylus avellana | reverse complement strand
CATTTTTTTTTAATAACATATGAAATGTACATGAGTTTTTAATAAAAGTTAATCTAATTTTGTCTCTACTATTAAAAAAACATTTGCATCTCACATGTTAAATGGATACATGTCACTTTTATAAATTAGATTGAAAGAAAATCTCCAATCGAGTTTGGAGGAAAACTTTGTTTTTATTAAACAAATGGTGATAGTGCCTTGAACGTTAACAAGCAAAAAAGACAAAAAAATCAAATAATGGTAAAGTTTGGATCTATAAGGTAGAGGGATCGGGATCCCTTACACTTTGGGTGCTTGAATTGAATTGTAGTATAATTTTGGTAGCATGGAAATTAGAAAGAGGGGTTGCGAACCCATTGTTTTAAGCAGGTAAACTCCACACTTTTAATCATAGGAGACAGAATTAGAAAGACAAAAAAAAAAAAAATTTCATAGAAGACAGGTGAAGTTATTGGAATTAGGATCATTTCAATTTCAAATGAACGGGATAATATCCAGTTAGTTATAGTGGATGGACATTTTTGTCCCATCAAAAAGTGAAAAGACAAAAATATCTCTCAACAATAACTAACTGGATATTATCCAGTTCATTTAAAATGGATAGAATGTTGTTCCAACTTATTGGGATGTCCAAATTACAATTAAGATAGCCCATTTATTAGGAATTCTAATTAAAGGTGGAGAAGGGATGAGGTCAGCAAGTTGGAACAAGTGTTCATTTGAACTAGATATTCTCCGGTTCAAATAAACTAGAGAGGATCCTTATACCAACAAGTTGGTCTCTTTTTTTTAAAAAAGAAATAATCTAGTCGGTCTTCTCTTTTATATATATATATATATATATATATATATATATATTAAAGAATAATGCTACGTATCATACTAATATCTCACTACTATCACACTATGCGGACGTGGGATCAATCTACCCTTAAATAAGCCCTTGCTAAAAAAAAATCAAAAATAAATTGATACTATCATGTCAATAGAGTGAGATATTTATAGAAATTGACATTACTCTTTATTGTAATGTCCTATTTCCTTTTATTGCAGT
>NC_081550.1:20592912-20604284 GCF_901000735.1 Corylus avellana | reverse complement strand
TATTTCCTTTTATTGCAGTAATGTCCTATTTCCTTTTATTACACTTTTTATTTGGCTTGCTCCCGAGTTGTGATTATTATCTCAGTAGGTAAAGACAATTTCTATTAAATAATTGCCTAAAACAAATTTATTGTACTATAGTATTGTTTTCAACATCATTCTTCAGGCATTGAGATTTTCAATAATTTGCTAGCAATTTAAGCCGCAATTATAAGAGAATTCATATGAGTAGGTAAATCCTATGTGAAGTCTCTCATAATTGTCGGCCAGATTTTTAAGGATTGAGATCTAACAACTTTCCCGATTGATTCATCGAAAGTCTTTCATAATTGTCGGCCAAATTTCTAAGGATTAAGATCTAACAATTTTCCCGATTCATCGGAAAGCTCGTCTCCAACGCTTCAAGATCTTTTACCATATGAATAGTTTGCCTCTTCTATATTTTCGAGTTTGAGGTTGAGATCCCAATGTTTATGGTACAGAGAATCAGAATCACATAGAATAATACCATAATAATACTATATCCTGTTCCGCACGCGGCATTCTTAGACAATGTGCTGACGTACAAGATCTTATTTTTCAATTACTCAAGCATGTACAACACCAAATACTAGATTATGTACTTCAATTGACAACATTGCGCATCAAAGTTGATTCATTTGGTGAACCTACAACTAGTGCCTAATCACATCTAATCAGTGATTGACAGAAAATGTCGGATCAAGATTCCTAGAAATTTCCTACTCATCTTTTAGGAAATTCAAATATCGGATCATGAGGCGTCTGAGTAGGTGAACCCAGCACCATGAACTGACCAAAAACCTGACTTGGCACCCCAAATTCCTGGACGCCTCGAGACCAGGTTCCTTCTCTCGCACCTTGTGCAAATTATTCCTGGGAAATAGGTTTACATATGCTCAATAATGTTCAATATTCAAATCGATTTCCATATACTCAATCGACAGTATTTATAAGTGAAGGCTTGTAGCGCAATGGGTCCCTGGCAGCATCATTGAGCTATATATATATATATATATATATTGTGTGTGTTGTTGACTAGTTGTGCATTCTTCTTCAGTGACTTGAGGTGATTGGATAGCTAGCATTAGCAGCCGGTTGTACTCACTCCAAGTTGGGCAATATTGTTAGAATATTAATCAAATAATAAGTGGTTATTTATCTTCTATAGTTTATTTTTTATTTTAATTAAACCTTTTTTGTGTTGATTTGACTTGGGCAGAATTTGGACCTACAAGTGTGGAAAAAATTTTCAAGTATTAATCAAATGATTAAGTTTATCATTAAGCTTAAAATTTTAAGATAAAGGGATGATTTAACAAAAAAATTCTTTCAAATTGGATGGAAAATTTTTTATTTAACCCAATCTATTAAACTCACATATTAAAAAAACAAGATAAAGTGAATTTTAATTAGCTATTTTGCATAAAAATATACATAAAACAATGTGAGTACTCTGAGCGAGAGTTTTCGATCTAGAGATAAGGGTGGTATGGTTATTATTGCTCATAGTTTAGGACAATTTGGGTATTTTGCTTATAGCTACATAGCCAACCAGAAAAGTACAGGCAAAAGCGTTTTTCTTCTTTCATAGATGATATATAGAACCCCTGCATAATCACACCCGCAGATGAGAGCAAGAAGCAAACATGCAAGTGACTGCTGCAGCTGGAAATGACATTAATTTGAAGGATGTGAAATCTAAGTTGATTTCCCAATGCTTCTCAATCTCATTTCTTGTCTCAATATATATATATATATATTGATTGTTGATATTATAATTCATTCATGATTCAATCTCAAGATTGACAAATAAAGCTGAAGTGAACATAATCTGCAGCTGCAAATCAATATTTAAATTCACAACATCTAGTCTCAAATAATGAAGACCACGCATTAAGAGGAATCTTAGCCTACAGCTACTGACAACCTATGGTGCCATTCAAAGCCCTTCAAAGAATCTTATATGGTCTTCAAATGTTTCGCCGTGCCGGATTTTGGACACTGACCCATCTTCTTCAACCTAAAAAAAGTAAATAATATTCATAGAGTTAGCTTTTCCTGCTGACCGGGGACTATATAATTTATAAGATGTTCTGGATTTTTGTTTTTGGAATAAAAGTTGAGATGTCATTCTGAATTAAAGATGCAAAAATTTCTCCAGAAAGTTGGATTGATAATACAAGAAGCTCATTGAGGCAAAAGATTTGAATTTGTGAAGGTTACTAAAAGCAGAAGAAGCCATTTCTAGTGTTACCTGTGTTGTTCATTCAACTTTCTAGTATCATTTTGTATATCATAGATGGGGGGGTTAGAAAATACAGACAATGTAAAGTGATAATTCCATACCCAGTACTCAGGAGGGCGCATCTTAAGATTATAAGTTGACGCCATGCTCATGCAGTAAGCACCTGCATCATGAACAACCAGACCAGCTCCCTGCAAACAAAAGAGAATTATCATTTTCCCTGTAACTCACACCCCCCTAAAAAAAATGCAAAAAAATGAAACATAAAAACAAATAGGAGAACATTATAGATGTGACAATCCAATAGGAGGCATAGACAATACTTTGGCTGGAGTTTGAAGTTCCCTATCCTTTCCCAGGAAATCTGCTGACTCACATACAGGACCCACCACATCAAAAGTTGAGATCTCAGCATCAGGAGGTGCAGGAGAAACCAGCTCTATGTGCTGCAACAAGTCAACTGTGAGAAAAAGGCAAAATACAAATCTGATAAAAAATAAAAAATAAATAAATAAAAAGGCACAAGGATGCATACGTGAGCAGCAATGGTAATTAGAGAATAAGCAAAATGATAAAAAAAAATACAAGTGCATTTGTTACATAGTAGCAGAGATCAGAACGAGCAATCTAAATTTTCTAATACATTTTATAATACGCTGTTATACAGGTATGAGATAGGACCACTGATTAATACAGTTGACTACAAGAGAAGTAGACTATAATTATATACTTACTTGATAAGCATCATATAGACTAGGACGGATAAGTTCAGCCATGCTGCCATCAATCACAACAAAGTTTTTTGTTCCATTAGTTTTGACTCCAGTTACCCGATTAACCAAGCAGCAAGTATTTGCAATCAATGATCTCCCAGGCTCAATGATGAGTTTAAGATTCCGTGAAAGTACCAGGTCTCGAACCTGCAACAACCGCAGATGTTTTAAAATGTTCAGTAAAACTTTATATCGATTCAAGTAAGAAAACTACTAGTTCTCTTGATAAGTATACCCCACTAGGAAGCAAAGCCTCAATTTTTTTTCGACATCCATTTTAATCCCAGGCTAAGACTCTGAATGAGTCTAATTTTTTAATTTTTTTTGATTCACAGTAAAAACATCCATATTTCTCAAATATGTTGAAACAATAATTCTCAAAACATAAACACAAACTATATAAAAGGAGAATTTGTCCAAGCAGTTTGGGCTTTAAATACCATATAAAGTGTCAGAAGACTAAGTGTGCCATATATAGAGATTGACAAAGGAAATGAAACCTTAAAATATAACCATTATATAATTATGCCCACTTTATTAGAATAAATGACAACTCCTACAATATTTAGTTAAAAACACACACATGGATATGTGCTTTATATATGCAAGCATTTGTTGTATGGTGCATTATAAAATTGTACAGAACAATATTTCCCATAAAAGTCTAGAGGATAATATAACAAGTAATTAAAAGAAATGAAAGTACTTAGCCTTCTCAAGAGAGAGGCTCCTAACTGCCTACATAATGCAAATACCCATCCTAAAAAGTCCATCATGTTGTAAGATTTCATTGGCAGATAAAATGTTGTCACAATTAAAGAGAGAAGTCTTTTTGAGAGCTATATACAACTCACAACCCATGGAAGATTGAACCAGTGACCTCACCTTCCACACTTTGTTCATAAGGGGACAAGATGCCATTCAGTACAAGGAGCATTCTTGTCAGAATTAGATTATTTTTGCATGGGATTGGATTGCCATCTAAATCAGGAAAATTAAAGCAAGGCACAGTAGATGATGAAGACCACGGTTAACTTCAATTTTTTCCCTTCAAATCTTAGGTTAGCTATACATTCTTGTAGTAATTGCAAATGTAGGAATTTTTGTGCACTCGTCAATCTAAGATCCACTTCTAATAATTTTGCATGTAACATTGGCAGAACACACTTATGCACATGCATGGTGCAGAGCAAATGCAAGCTATGTATCGAGAACTCCCTCTTTCTTCAAGTGATCATCAGCCACGCTGACATGATTTTCATACTTCACAAAATCCAGAAAACAAGATTGAGAGAAATGATCCTCACAGTATCAATAAGATCTCTGGGTGTGGGAAGGACGGCACCAGAATGATAATAATCTATACCAAGACCACCTCCAATATTTAAGTAATCAACTTCGAATCCTTGAGCTCGGATTTGGTCAATGTAGTTGACCATAAGAACCGCAGCATCCCTGAATATGTCCACCTGAAAATATTAAAAATATGAGCTTTAAACTTTATATTACAGAAAGAACATATATGTTTCATTTTCCATAAAGACAGAAAAATAACTTAAATGCATAACATTACAATTTGACAGAACCAGAAAACAAATCAAATCGGAGAATAAAACCAAGATTAACATAGTACAAAGGCCAAGATTAAGATACAAAACAAAATGAAGAGGGGAAGAATATTTCTACAGCAACAGCCAATAACCTGTTTACAGTATCAAACAACCTAGTCACTCGAATCAAAAGTGTAATTTCAAAAAGATATCCAAGAGTTTTAGTGATGTGAACATTAATAAGTAATAACTATCATTTTATGGGCATTAGTTATCCCAGACTTATCTTCGACAGGTTCTAAGTTGCAGTTACATGACAGAAATGAAAGGATGCAAACACAACGTTGTAGAAATACCTTGGTAATGGTAGACCCAAGATGGCAATGAGCTCCCGCAAGCTTCAGCTCATTAGGATGTGCCTTTACAGCATCCAAGAACCATTGCAGCTTCTCATTTCTAATACCAAATTTGGAGTTCTTATTCCCGGTGGCTACATAAGGATGGACCTAAGAAAAGAATAGACATATTATTAAGATAAAACTCCAGCAAACAAAGAAGATAAACTTGATAATACATATTGCATGGTGGTGGGGCCAAGCCGTTACTGGTGGTGCCTTGCTACTAAAGTAGTTGAAATAGGGATAACAATAGAGGTGGTGTGACAACAGTAGTGCAGGAAAAATGGTAGTGGTGATGAGGTAGGCACTGATTGTCAATGGAATGTTTAAGGCCCCAGCAATCTTGATATTCAAAAACCAAAAATCAATAATGTTTTCTGAAGAGGATCATTATTGGGTTAAGTGTGGTGTTGCTATCAGAGAGTATACGGTCAAGAACACTGGTTGAATAACGGATGATTCAAATTATTGAAAACCCACGTGTTCTCAAGTTGCAAAGGGGCCATCTAATATATGGCTGTGAAAAGTGTTCTCTTTACTACCATCTATAGAAATATATAGCACGATCTGGCTACTACATACCTGAGGATCCACATCCGGGTTGATCCGAAGTAAAACATTGACCTTCTTGCCCGCAATTCTTGCAGCTGCCACAATATTCTCCAAGTCAAACTCACTATCAACATTAACAAAGACACCCTTTTCGGCAGCTAATACCAAATCCTCCAAGAGTTTCCCGTTCCCATTAAAAATACACCTGCTCATCAGATATTAAAACAAAAATTAAAACTAAAAAACACAATGACACAAACACTAAGCGAAATCGCGCTTAAACTAACAACAATGCAAGCCCAATCCAGCACAACATATCTCAAAGCAACGCTGCTTACATATCAAATGGTACTCAAACACTGATAACTACAAAATTGTCAACGTTAAATACATCTCTTACTATAAAAATGTGGTCTTTAAAAATAAAACTTTTAAGCATATTCAAAAATAAATAAAAGTGGGTGTATAGATTTTACTTAGTGGGATCAAAACCGGCACGGAGAGCCAGCCTCAGCTCATTGCCACTAACGAGCACGGCACCGCAACCAAGCTCTCTCAAATGCTCCAGAATCTTCAAGTTATTGTTGGCTTTGATGGCGTACCCAATAATGGAGCTCAGCCCCTCCAATGCCTCCTTGTAGGCCACGACATTCCTGGTAATCTGGGGCTTGCTGTAGAGATAAAAAGGCCTCCTTTCCACGGATTCCATAACGTCCTGGACCTTGAGGCCCTCACAGTGGAGAAACCCATCTGAAGATTTGGAGAAACAGTGGTGAATTGGGGTGGTCGGAGTTGAGGTTTTGGCGGGGTTCGGGGAGAGGACGGCTCTGAGGGAGAGAAGTCTTGGAGTGGGTTTGAGAGGTACAATTGGAATTTGGGAAAATGGGTTTTGGTTTAGAGGGGATTTTAGGGCTTTGGGGAGGGTTGGGGAGTGGGAGAAGAAGTTTGTAGCCGCCATTGATGATGAAACAATGTCTGAAAAATGCGATGACTGTAGTGACTAGGGGTTACTCAGTTTAAAAATATAAGATTTCTGAATTTTTAAATAATTATAATGAGAAGTTTCTTACCGATAGAACCTTTCTCAAAACCGTATACTCTTAAATTTGAGATGATTATTATTGAATTTTAATATGTTGATAATTTTAAATGTCACATCACATTTAGAATGATTCCGAAAGAACTCTAGTCTATCATTACTTATTGTTTTAAGCAGATAAACTCCATACTTTAAACCGTGTGGGTGGGTGAACTTTTGGAATGTCCAAATTACAAATAAGGAAATCTAACTAGGGATAAGGTCAGCAAATTTTATTTTATTTTTTAATTTTTTTTAAATCTAGTTGGTCTTCTCATATACACAAATGCATATAAAGATATTTTTTAAGAGTAATACTATATATCATACCAATATTTTATCGCTATCTTACTTATGCTGATGTGACGTCAATTTACCCTTGATTTAGTCCTTGTTAAAAAAATTAAAAAATTCAAAAGATTGATTAACACTGCCTACCATGTTAACATTGTAAAATATTAGTAAGAAATTGGCATAGCACTCTAGGTCTTATTGTAATTTCCTGTTTCTTTTATTGCACTTTTTAGTTGGCTTGCTCCCGAGTTGTGATTATTATCTTAGTAGGTAAAGACAATTTCTATTAAATAATTGCCTAAAACAAACTTATTGTACTATAATATTGTTTTCAAGGTCATTCTTTAGGCATTAAGATTTTCGGTGCTTGTAATGGTGGAACATCCCTCTTATCCAAGAGATTTTCCATACAGAGGAGGTACCCAGCATCTGTAAAATGGCAATTTGCCCAAGAAGACAGAAGGACCAGTTAATATGGGATGGTACTGAGAATGTCGAGTTCTCTCTGCAGACTGCATACCACCTAGCTAAGGGATTTGAGGATAGCTCTAAGGGATGTTGCTCGAATGATGAATCCATGACCAAACTTTGGCCGGCAGTGTGGAGTATAGATGGTCCAAGAGTAGTAAAAAAATTTCTTTGGGAAGCATGTAACAACGTTTTTCCTACTAACGAAAAACTCTTCCAACGAGGGATTACTGAGGAGTACATGTGCCCGATCTATGGAAGGGAAAAGGAGACAAGTGGCCCATGCACTTTTGAATTGCGTTTCAGCGAGAGACGTGTGATCGGAATGTACCAAAGCCATCCAAAAATGTAACATCAACAAGGAAGAGTTCCCTGCCATCCTGGAGATAGAGATTGGCGGACAGATTAGGGGAGGAAGAAATGGAGATGGTAGGGACGGTGGCCAGGATGATTTGGATGAGACACAATTCCATGGTGTTTGGAATGTAGAGAAGAGCCGACAGATCAACAAGGTCCAAGCTCCAGCTCTGATGAAAGCAGTGTGGTAGGCTAGCAGCGACCGGAAGAAGAATGCATAAAGTTTAATTGGGATGCCGCTCTAGACAAGAAGACACAGAAAATGGGGATGAGAGTCATTGCCAGGAACCATGAAGGAGATGTGGTGGCAGTGTTGTGCTCCAGCAGACCCCATATCATCGACCCCACCATAGCAGAGGCTTTGGCTGCATGGACACTTGCTGAGTTAAGTTGTACACTGGGCTTTCGAAATATAGCAGCGGAAGGTGATGCTCTGGAGGTGGTGTTGGCACTGGGTCGTGAAGGCAATTGCGGAAGGAAGTATGACCATTTGGTGGAAGACGCTAAAACTTTGTTGAACCAGTCATCCAAATGGAGGGTAAGCCACATGAGAAAAGAGGCCAACCAAGCGGCACACCGTCTTGCCAGATTTGATCTTACACAGGAAGAGGATCAGCTTTGGAGGTCTAATTATCCAGAATGTATTAGAAAGATTGTATTACAGGAGAAAGTTCCTTGCTGATTAATAAATTTTGGGATACCCATTGCAAGAAAAATAAAAGAAGAATTTTTGTGCTTGTCGTACTCCGAATCAAAATTTTTGTGCTTGCCACATTCTTAGACAATGTGCTGATGACGTACAAGCTCTTATTTTTCAATTATTCAAGCATGTACCACACGAGATGCTATTTTATGCACTTTAATTGACAACATTGCTCATCTAGTTGATTCATTTGGTGAACCTATGACACTCGACTTTAAGGAAATTCAAATGTTGGATCATGAGGCGTCTGAGAAGGTGAACCCAACACCATGAACTGTCTAGAAACCTGACTCAATACCCCGAATTCCTGGACGCCTTGAGACCGGGTTCCTTCTCTTGCACCATGTCCGAATTCCTGGGAAATAAGTTTACATATGCTCAATAATGTTCAATATTCAAATTGATTTCCATATACTCAATGATGTTGGGACAGTATTTATATGGGAAAGCTTGCAGCGCAATGGGTCCCTGACAGCGTCATGGAGCTATAGATATACATATATATATATATTTATATACAGGCAGGAGAATCTAAGTGCAAGTTTTTGTTTACAAGCGGCAGCTCTGAAGACGAATCAATCAGTGGCTCTCTATGTAGAGGCCCGGCCACCATCTCTCAGCATACTTCGGCTGGTGAGGGAAGGTCTCATTGTAACAATTGCAGACTCATTAGCTCCAGCTTTGAGGGCAGCCTTTCCTGCTTCCAAGAACCTCTTGACTGCATCCTCAGCGTACCAGTTGGCTTCACCCACTGTCATGCTTTTGCCTATTTCTGGGTAGGTGTAAAGTACATAGTCACCATTGAGTTGGGATGCAAGCTGGATCAGTTCAACTTGAAATTCCGAGAGCCTCAAATCTTCTTTCGGTCCCCGTGGCCTCAGTGATCTCTTAACTTCGGGAAGGGTTACTGCATCCAAATCCCCATGACTGATTTTAAATAATCAATTGCATGAAAGCAACTAAAACTTTCTAATGATGCCAAGATAAGAAAGTAAATTGCATGTAAGCTTTTGATCTAGACCTTGGGTTCTTCAAGTATGATAAGCAGACGCATGCTGTTACGAACTTGAATATCAAGCCCGTAACAAGGTAATATGGAGTAGGTTCTTAGAGTAAACCTGAACCTCCTACAAACCAAGGGTTTGCAAATAAACTTCTCTCTATATTAGTTTTATTCATAAACTTGCAGTACCGTTCAAAACGATAGTTTCATACTCAACAGTTCACAAAAGTTGCTGCTAAAGCTATACGCTCAAAAGGGCATAAATTGCCCATGGAGGCTCAAGATTTCAAAGGAAGGACGGGTCCAGTGGGAATATGTAGTTGCACATGCTTCTCTTTACGTACATCACACTGCCCTCCCAACCCACAGAAAGGAAAGACAAATGAAGAAGAACATGGCAATGACACACAACATATCAGAATCTGGGCATAGTTAATATATATATGCCCCCGAAAAAAAAAAAAAAAACTGCAGGTCAAAATTTTTTGTCTTTCTCCTTTCAAAATAATGCAGATATTTTAGTGGCAAGCTAAACAATGGATGGTGAGCATCTATGGTGTTCCTGCTGGGAGAAAAAGGGTAACCCAATTAAAGATTCTTGCCAAACAGTAACCAGCAATTGGCACTGGGAGGCAAATTCCACCATTTGTGCCACAGAAAATGGCCACTTTTTGTCTTTCTTACTCTAAACTGTCAACTATTTGAAATTAGATTAATCACTAAGAAAATTAAAGTAATTTGTAATTATCAAGGAGACTGGTAGAAACCTGGACAATCATCACGTGGAGTGTCACGAAGGCGAAAGTACTTCTCAAAAGTACCAGCCCATGCATCCCTCTTGGTTAGGAAGTTTGATTCCAGATTGAAAAGCTTCTTTACAGTGGCGGGGATAGAAGAATGTTCATATTGTGAATATGGTGTTGGCCCCTCTGGCTCATGAATCACTGCACCAAACAATCAAGAGTAAGTCCTTAGGCCAAAGGACTAAAATTCAACATGAAATAAAAGTTGGAAAGGTCTGAGGCCAAACATCTGGTGCTGATATGCAATAGCTCTTTAAAATTGATGACTCAACCTGTGTTATTTATACAAAATATTCATCTTGAAAACTAGAACTTCAGTAGAATGTGAATAATATAGAAGCTGCACAAAAAAGTGGCCAAATAACACATCTGTAGTTTTCATTTGATGCATGACCAGAAAATTGACAAAGAAACCAATATACAGTTCAAGCTTGGTCTAAACCTACGAAGAAATGACAGTAACCCAGCACAGATTTCATTGTTGATGCCAAAGGAGAAGCTTATTCACAAGTCATCATCAGAAAACACAAATTTCATATCCACTTCATTTCACATTTTTCCTATCAACTGCGTCTATGTGAGAGTGTTTCGGTCCTTTGCCTCCATATGACCCTTCAAATGGCTGGGATATTGAAAAAGTTTCTCCTCTGCCTAGGCTTTACCTTTACCTATAGGAGTGTTGCCGCCAAAGGTCTATGTTACGGGAGGTCTGGAAGTAAAATGGCTGGTTAGCCAAGAAAAGGATTTTGCGGTTACACATATATTTACATGGCTATATTATGAAGCAAAAAAAGAAAACTCCTCCCTACAACAGCCCAACTCTTTAGTAGGTCACAGAAAGCACAGATACTTGACCCCTTCCCATTCAATAAGGTGCTGAAAATGGTTTCTTAATTTTCAAATAATTACACACAACAATCACATCTATTCAAATTTTAAACCACAATAGCATAGTATACCACAATTTTAGCTTTGAATCCTCAAAAGTAGAAGTATAGGATTCCTAGCCAACACAAGAAGTATGCACAAAGTAACTAAAAGTAGCCTATGTCACAAACACCCAAGCACTAGAGAAATTCATTATGATATCACAGCACTCACCACCATAAGCCTACATGCCAGACCAA
>NC_081550.1:20576418-20592812 GCF_901000735.1 Corylus avellana | reverse complement strand
TATATATACATTTCACCTAAAAGCTTTTTAGGGTTTCAGAGATTGGGAGCTATAAAGAGCTTTTTTCTTTTGTCCCTCGATTTATTATCGTGGTGTGGTGTAGGGCTGATTTTTTTTGTTATGTTTTTTGGAGCGTAACTTGGCTGAGGTGGCGAATTTTTAGTGGTGGAGGTAGGACTTTGATGAGGCCGATGAAAAACGGTCCATGACGATGGGCCTGATAGTCTTGTGTTATGTGGGCTTAAGCTTATCCAGGTCCAGGGTGGCACGGGTCATAATATTAATTATTAAATAACTATTTTTCATATCAAATATTTTCAAGACTAAAATAGATCGATTTTACGTTTCCTAATGTATCTCAGTATTTTTGGTTTAAAAAAGTGTTTTAATGTGTAGTAAATGTTTTTAGAAGTGTATTCTAATTAATAGAGTGCACATTTGAGAAAAATGTTTTTTATATTGTATATTTGCCTATTTTCAGAAAATTCAAAAAAAAAAAAAAAAAGCTCATCCATGTAGGGTGGCCATACAATCGTTCTTATTTTTTTTTTTTTTTAAAAAAATAAATTTGTTATTAGGCAAATTAAACATTTGTTTTGTCAAAGTAATCCTACGACCATGTAAGAATACATGTTTGATAAATATTTTGTGGTTTGAGTTGTTTGATAATATATTTAAAAAGAGTGAACAATTCATCTTAAAATAAAAAACAATACGTACGTCTAGTGCAATGGTGACCCCACTGATTATTGCAAGGCCTGTTGCTTAAATTTATGCACTACTCACGATTGCATTTTCTGTTTTGGCCCTTGAAAATATCACATCATCACTGCATAAAGAAAAAGGATTATATATGGGGCCTAGCTAGCTAATTTCCTATATATCCATTATTGAATTTCTACACACTACCAAACTTACTATATATATATATATATATATATAAAACTCAATGCATCTTTCTAATCTTTTGTTTGGCTTTTTATTATTGATTGACTCGTGAATTTATGCTACTGCGTTAGTGAAAATGAAAGTATAAAAAATTAAAGTGACGTGTAGTGTTCCGTGTTGGCACTTTAAGGCCCATTTGTTTCCTGAGTAATTTTTTTTTTTTTTTTTTTTTTTAATTCTGATTCACTAATTACGTGTCAGGTCGTGTCAAAACTAGTCAACTCTTACGTTGCATGTTGGGTTTGTTGTGATATTTATGTATTTACAGTTTGCCTATCGTATAGAGGTTTATTTACATTTTTTCATATGATATATATATTTTTTTCTATAAATCTGCATCCTCCAAGAATGGTACAAGAGTTCTCTAATAGCCATGTTTAGTCTCTAAACCTTGTGGTGGCGGTAATTGTTGAACAAAATCATATGATCTCTTTATTTGATTCTTTATAAGTTTTTTCTTTCCATATAAAATCTCTCTCTCTCTCTCTCTCTCTCTTTTTTTTTTTTTTTTTTTTTTTTTTTTTTTTTTTTTTTTTTTTTTTTTTTTTGTTTGAATGGGTATACAAATCTTCATTAATAATACTGAGAATCAAGCAGAATTACATAAAAGAGAAAGTCATTAAAGGGGGAAATCTTCTCTCCAGATTCTGTTTTCTCCAAGAGTCAGAGCAAGTTTGGCAAGTTTATGTGCTTCTTCGTTGGCCTCCCGCGGGATATGATTCACCTTGTATTCCTGGAAACCTCGTAGCAGTAGTTTCATGTCTTCAATAATCAGTCCATAAGGTTGCCACCCTTCCCCTTCAGACTGCAATGCTTGAACAATCTGTTTCGCATCTCCTTCCAGTTCAATTTTCCGTATGTCCATCTGTATGCTAAGTTCAACACCTCTCCTTGCTGCCAGCCCCTCTGCCGTAGCTGGGTCATTGATAAAAGACATAGTTTCACAGAGCATGGCAAGAACTTCACCTTCGTGATCTCTCACAATGACCCCAATCCCTATCCTCCGTCCTTTGCTATCAACAGCAGCATCCCAGTTAACTTTGATGGTCCCCAGAGAAGGTTTCTGCCACTGAGCGGTAGCTGGCCTACTAGAATTAGAGCGGTGCTTAACGACTTGCCTGGCTGCTGTGTGATGAGCTTCCAGCTGGTCCTTTGCTGCACGTAGAGTTGATTGTGGACTCCTAAAGTTACCTTGAAATACCATTGAATTTCTCCGCAACCAGATTTGCCTCGCCACAATTACTGCCAGCTGCAATTCCTCAGCAGTACTTCTTGCAATCAGATTCTCCATGATATCCAAGAAACTCTGTTCTGCACTAGAACTTTTTTGAATTCTCATAGAACAATCCGACCACACATCCTGAGCCGAGGGACAACTCCAAAGTATGTGCCCAATTGTCTCCACCTCAAGATTGCAAATGGGGCAAAGAGGGTCAAGAGTGATGCACTTCTTGTATAATTTTTCCTTAGTAGGCAGAATATCATTGCATGCCTTCCAGAGAAAGACTTGGACTGCTCGTGGGACTTCAATTTTCCAGATGGCCTTCCATAACATTTTGGATCTATCCCCATTAGAGCAGCTCCCTTTGTCCACTCCATATTTTTCTTTCGCAAGGTGATATGCACTTCGAACCGAGTACTCACCATTTCTTGTATATTTCCAGATCCTTCTATCACCCCCTCGACGAGGACACACCGCCAAACTGCTAATAAGCCCAGCTTCCTCTGCCGAAAAGATCTCTCGGATTAAATTCAAATTCCACCAGTTGGCATCCCGATCAATCAGCTCACTCACCTTTGCATCCCTGTCTAGTATACGGATTGGAGACTGAAGAAAGCCACCGCTCGTAGTGGGCACCCACTTGTCCAGCCATATTCTAATGTTGCTGCCGTCCCCCACCCTCCAAGATAGTCCCTCCAATAATAACTTCCTCGCGTTCCAGCAGCTCCTCCACACATAGGATGGCTGTTTTCCCAATGGGGCATTCAGGAAGTTGTCGTTTGGGTAGTATTTTTCTTTAAGAATTTTAGACACAAGACCATCCGGATTCTGTAGGAGTCTCCACCCTTGTTTTGCAAGAAGGGCCATATTGAACCACTCCAAGTCTCGAAAGCCTAGGCCTCCTTTCTCCTTATTTCGCCCAAGTTTTTGCCAACTCATCCATGCAATGTGATTATCCTCATGCTTATGACCCCACCAGAATTTTGACATCAAAGAGTTAATTTCCTTACATAAGGTCTTCGGCAATTGAAACACACTCATTGTGTAAGTGGGGATAGCCTGAACCACGGCCTTTAGGAGCACCTCCTTACCGGCTTGGGATAAGAAATTTTCCTTCCATCCTTGCATTCGCTCCCATATCCGCCCTTTAATGCCCGCAAAGGCCCGCGACCGAGAGGGACCTATTATTGCCGGCAATCCGAGATACTTCTCGAGATTTGTAGTAACCCTCACTCTTGCCGTTGAGGTAATAAATTGCTTCACTGCCCCTGAAGTATTCTTGCTAAAAAACATGGAGGTTTTTTCTCGGTTCAGCTTTTGCCCCGAAGCTCTCTCGTATTTAGCAAGAATTTCCTGCACGTTGCACCATTCTATAAAGTTGGCCCTGCAAAAGAGCAAACTATCATCCGCAAAGAATAAGTGGCTAATTTTGGTACCTCCCTTTGCAATAGGCAAGCCTGTGATTTTGCCCTCCCCGTCAGCCTTATGTAATAGAGTGCTGAGACCCTCCGCACATAAGATAAAGAGGTATGGGGACAATGGGTCCCCTTGCCGAATACCCCGAGAAGGTCTGATATTTCCGTAGGGCACCCCATTAATGAGTATTGAGTATGAGACAGTCCGTACACACGTCATAATTCGATCCACCCACCGTTCATCAAACCCAATCCGCCTCATCAATAGCTCCAAAAAGTCCCATTCCACACGGTCGTACGCTTTGCTCATGTCAAGCTTTAGCGCCATATAGCCTTTCCTACCTTTAAGCCGGGTGTTCATTGTATGGAGAGCCTCAAAAGCAACAATGACGTTATCCGTAATTAATCGTCCCGGTAGGAAAGCACTTTGTTGTGGCGAGATAATGGAATTCAACATTTTCTTCATTCGATTTGCAAGCACTTTCGCGATAAGTTTGTAAAGGACATTACACAGACTTATGGGTCGGTAATCAATGACCCGAGAAGGCGATTGACATTTTGGTATAAGGGCAATATGAGTACTGTTAATATTTGGGTCAAACATGCCATTATTCAAGAAATCAAGGGCAGCAGTACCTACCTCCATACGAACTGTGTCCCAGGAGCGTTGATAAAAACATGCCGAGAAGCCATCCGGACCAGGTGACTTGAGAGGGTGCATTTGAGAGAGAGCGACATCTATTTCCTCCAAAGTGAACTCTGCTAGCAATGCAGCGTTCATTTCTGAGGTTACTCGTGGTTCCAGAGATGACAAGCACTCCTCTGCGCCAATAGTTCCTTCAGACTTGAACAGATTTTGGTAAAATCCCACAAACACTTCTGGAATATCCTCCTTCTTCTTCCATTCTCGCCCCTCCTCATCTCTCACACTGCGGATATGGTTGATTCTTCTTCGATGATCAGCCCATGCATGAAAAAATGGCGTATTCCGATCGCCATATGTGTACCAATTTTGTTTCGCTCGCTGCTTCCAACGTACATCTTCTTGCGTCATAATGAATTCTATTTCAGTTTTGAGCCATGATATTTTCTGTCCAGTGTTCCGGTCCTTCCTGCCGTTGTAAGTTCTCCAACTCCTCTGTTTTCTTCTTCAGCCTTTTGGTCGCATTACCAAATTTCACACTACTCCACCGTTTGAGAACTTTCTGACACGTGACCAGTTTATTCTGCACCATTTGTATACTAGTGCTTGCTGCATGCTCCTTATGCCACGCCTCGTCCACAACTCCACCGAACTCCTCATCGAGCTGCCACTTTGCTTCAAATTTGAAAGTGCTCTGTGTCCCCACTTGCCTTGACTTGTCGTGGTTGAAGGACATAAGCAAGGGCTTGTGGTCCGAAGTTCTTGCAGCCAACACATGGACAGCAACATCTCGGTAAGCAGCACACCACTCCAGATTGGCCACGGCACGGTCAAGGCGTTCCTTGATGAACCCCTCATCATGGCGTCCGTTGGTCCAAGTATACCGAGCACCTGTATATCCCAGATCCTTCAAGTTGCAGGTATCTAAGGCATTCCGAAACCTGGCCATTTGGCTTTCCCTCCTTACTGCAGTTCCTGTCTTCTCCTCTTGCGTAAGAATTTCGTTGAAGTCACCAATGCACATCCATGCTTGTGGATGGTAATGCCTCAGATGCTCAAGTAACTCCCACGACTCGTGCCTCTTAGCTGCAACTGGGTGACCGTAAAAACAGGTAAGTTTCCAAATCCCTTCCTGGCCCGCCTCTGTCACTAATGCATGAATATGTCTGCGAGTATAGTTTTGAACCTCCAAAACATGTTCATCGTGCCATAGTAGAGCCAGGCCTCCGCTCAGCCCAACTGGTTCTACCACAAACATGTGCCTATATCCCAACTTCACTCTAATACCTTCCATCTTACCCTTCCTACATTTTGTTTCCATCAAAAACAAAATGTTGGGCTGCTTCTCCTTCACCATTAGGCGAAGATCTTGAACTGTCCAGGGGTTCCCAAGCCCCTGGCAGTTCCAACTGAGTAGAATCATGGCTCCTGGCGGGGCTGTGGGACAGCCGCCGCCAATGAATCCAACTTCTTATTCTGAGACACAGTTTCTTTCTTGCTTCTTTTCTCCACTCTCTCCGGGACTGAATTTTGTTCATCCGTGGGATCGCTCCTGTCCCTTTTCGTCTTACTAGAGGGCTGGGTTAATGCCCGAGCATTATTTGTGTTTCTGGCCATCCGCTTCCAGGTTTTCAGAGTAGGCCTGAAATTATTGGAGTCATTTTCTCCATCTCCCCCGTTGTGTTCAGCAGCCCCAGACAGTAAAAACTCCATACTAGTGACTTCCTGATCTTCCATATTTCCTCCCCCACCTGCTTCGCCCACTCTTGACCCAGCAATTGTTGAGCCCAAGTGTCCATGGCCCACATGGCCCAAGCATGAGCCCGGTCCAGTAGTTTTCAGTGGACTGTTTGCCGCTGGACGTTCCATTGTATTTATAGCAGATATTTCATGCACTTCAGCTGTCGCGGAATCTTTCCTTGTACCGTTACCAGCTTCCTTTTCTGTGTTTCGTATCCCGCCTCCTCCGCTCCCAGCTGGCGCCTTCGAATTTATTTCTTTGGAAGGGTTTCCGTGAAATCCGGAAGTTGCCATATTGGGAGAACGCTCCCCAGAGTGTCTGCCGCTGTCCGTCTCGTCAGACTCCGATGGAGAATTTCTGGTCGACTGCTCCCTGTACGAATGTCTTCCCCTTGCTCCTCGTCTTCGTGGGTCCAGGGCTCTAAGCTCTACTCCCCATTTGTTGAACTCCTTTGCTGCACTACGACTGGTCGGGGGTGGGATCGGGCATCCTCGCGGACCATGCACTATCCGGCCACATCGGAAACAGAAAATGGGCAGCTTTTCATATTTGAATTCTACCCAAGATGATTTCCCTTCCAGCTTGAGAGCTCTACCTCGGTCAAGAGGCTTTGTAATGTCGATGTTAACCCGCAGTCTTAAGCAACTCCCCCAGCCCATTCCATCACCTGCTACATCAACTTCCTCAAGTTCTCCCAATGATCTCCCTATCTTAGTGCCAATATTCTTATTCATACAGATGAGAGGCATGTCATGGACTTGAATCCAAAATGGAGACTGATTAAACTCCAATTGGGATGGTGGAGTGTTGCCATCAAACTCATTCAAAACTAAGATCTGCCCATCAAACGACCAAGGCCGTCCATCCAATACCCTCCGTTTATCAACGTCGTCATTGAACTCGAACAGCCATGTATTCTCTCTCAATTCTTTGAACTTCACACCTCCTGCAGTGCGCCATACGGTTGAAAGCACTGATCGAAAGGCCTCCTTATTGATGTTCTTTTCCGTCCACACCTTGCCAATCAAGCACTTCCCGCCCGCTTCCTTGTCCGCTGCTATCTCACCCTCCTCCACCTGTATTCCAATCTTCTCTCCCTCTGTGAGGGAGATTCTTCCACACAGGTCCTCCAGTACGTCTGCCATTCCTCCCAAATCCGTCACCTGATCACCGCACCAAACCCTCCTACGCCGTTTTACGACAGGAGACTAATCCCTCGTCTCTAGCAGTTTCTCTCGAGAGGAACCCTAGCGAGGACCATGTCTCCCTTTTTTTAAAATAGAAAACCTAATGGCAAAAAATTATGCGAAGAGAGGGCTTGAATTCAAGAGCACTACTCTAATATTATTATAGATTAACATTAGTCGAAACATTTAAACTAATAAAAAAATAAAAGTTAATTATTTAATAAATATTCTTAAGAGTATTATTATCAAATACGTCGAAAAAGTAGAAAAAATTCCAAGATTTTTTTTTTTTTTTTTTTTTGACGACTAAAAGAATCTTAGGGTTATAGCCCTCACACTAACTTTCTACTTCTTGAATAGTGTTAGAGAGATTCACACTTTGAAGGGTCTTTCAGTAAAATCATAATATAACATGTTAGGATACAACTAAACCATAATCTAAAGCTTGTGAGTTTGAACCCAATTATAAGCTTTGTTATATTAATTACTTACACTCGTTACATCTATTCAATCTTTTAACACTCTATATGTATACTCAACAATCACTTCCTGAAAAAAACAAAAACCAATCACTTCCTCACACGTGCCATGTGAGTTTGTATGCACAAGTTTAAATCTATGATTTTAGGCTCAAGTATACTATATTAATCACTTACATTTGTGATTTTCAATGTAGAACTCAATTATTTTACACTTACATATGTACATGTATACTCAAAAAAATACAGGTATGACTCAACCTTTTCAATGTGAGACTCAAACTTAAACCTATGAGTTTAGGAATTACGGAAACATAAGAGAATTGGCGCAGTATGACTAATTGATCGATGATGCTAGACGAGTGTTGAATAGTGTGCAAAGCTATAAATTGACCCATGTCAGAAGAAAAGTCAATGAAGCAACTCATAGATTAGCTACGGTAAGGCTTACTCATGCATATATATGGATAAATAAGTTCATATGGAAGAAGAGCATCTCATTATATTATTGATATTGTTTGTATTGAGAGTTCTGCTTCTCTCCAACAAATAGAATGCGAGACTAATTTTTTTTTTTTAAAAAAAGTGATATCTCTACTACATTTAACTTTTATATATAATTGATCAAAGGAAAAGAAACAATTAAAAAAAAAATCCCAAACACTTTCTACGTACACAGTTCGGAGTTTCAGAATGAACAAGTTCATCATGTGTTCATCAATTGGATGATAGATTATCGTTCGGATAATGTGACACACCGGAAGGTAAAAATAGTCATGCATTTCAATAATAGTGTCATGTCACATACATGCCTAGAAAAAAAAAAAAAAGTGTCACATAAATGGTAGAAAGATATAATCAATATTTCCTTAGAATATTTTTTGCAAGAACATAATGGTTTTTCCTCCCAATAACAATTCTAATAATGCCTGAGTTGTGTGCGTAGAAAAAAATCTAGGGAAGAAAATAACCTCAATATTCAAGCTTTCAAAAAAGAAAAAAAAAAAAAAAAAGGTTCGAGAAATACAACCTTTATTTGATTTTCTGAATATAAAATTGTGTAAATCAATTATCTTATCTCACAATGCAAGCAAAAGAAGATAGACTTTGATAGACGATGAGAGTAACGTGAAATTATTTATTAATAAATACACCTTCGATTAGCTTAAAAAAAAAAAAAAAAAAAAAAAAAGCAGCATAAAAGGATCTACATCTGGGGGGAATTGTGCTGTGGATTTGCTGATGGGTGAGACCTCATCATCACATCTGTAGAATGGAACTATAATAATCACTTTCATCTACTTCTGTGGCATTTGCCTCATCAAGTGGTATTATACAATTCGTGTCTCCTCCATAAATCCGGAATTCATTGCCGACGAAGAACCTCGTCATTTTGTCTCCACTTGTAACAATTACACTTGGCTCATCAACTAGTAGATGAATTCCACATTTCTTCACTCGTATTTCTTCATTCCGGAAGTGTACGAACAGCTCTATTTCGTCTCCACTTTTCATATAACCTCGCGTAAGATGATCATCTCCCATCGCCTGTACAAATATTTGATCTTCACAGCTACCAAAAAAGCAACCAGCTGGGGACCCTAAATATAAAGGCATTTGGTGAGTTCTAGTTTTATTACGTAATCTCCAGCTGAAGCTACTCACTCCAGATAGGTTTCTGGGTGCTTCCTTTTTTGCCGCAAGAACAACGCAAAGAAGCATCCCGATTTTACCACCCCAAAAGGAGGGTACACGAATGGATATTGAAGAACCGATTGTCCGATGGCAAAACCAATTTGGAATCTCACTTCCGGGGAGGCAAATGGTACCTATATGATCTGTCTTGCACAACATCTATTTCAAAAAAAAAGTGTTTACGTCAAAATTTGTCTTGCACAACATCTATTTCAAAAAAGTGTTTACGTCGTAATTAAAAGAGAGAAGAGAGAGAGAACCTGGAGAACACTCTCCCTAAAAGCAGGTGATAGATTGTTGCACCTTCCCATGTGAAGACATGCTCCAGATCGCAAACTCTTCGAACTTTGAATCTCAACCAGTTTCTGGCAATTATTAAGGGACAAAGATCCTAAACTCTTGTTCGTCAAAGTTAAGATTCTTTCCAATGATGTGCAGTCATTTGCTCTCAAAATTCCAAAAACCTGTACAATAAAGGGGACTGAGATTGATTGAAGAGTACTACACTCGTTCAAATTCAATTGCAATAATTCAGGAAGGTAGTTGATGCAATCAGGTAGGTTACGAAAATTGTTTCTCGATAAATCCAATATTTCGAGTGAAGATAAAACTCCAAATTCAACAGGAAACTCATCTTCAGACAAATTACGCCCACTGAGATCTAGTTGTCTCAGGTTTGTCAAAGACCATAATTCATAAGGGGAAGGAAACAAACTTATGTGCTTGGAGCCTTTAGGTGATATCCGTGATGAGGATGGTACTTCACATCCAAGTAACGGCATAATTATAGGATTCCTTTTAGGACCCAAGGAGGATGGTCGTTGCTCAATATTAGTTCTGCCTGCCAACAAAAATTTTAAAGCCTTCATATTCCCCAATTGTTCCGGTAACTTATCAAGTTCTAAGCAGTCAGACAACACAAGAGTTTCAAGAAGCTCTAAGTTAGAAATGCTACTTGGAAGATTTCTAAGCTTCTTGCACCTGCCCAAATTTAGTTCCTTTAGTATTTTTAGAAGTCCAATGGAGTTGTGAACCTCAACCAAGCTTGTACAACCTTCAAGTATCAGTTTCTTTAAGCAAGAAGTTTCTAAGAACTTTGGTGATTCAATGAGGCATTCACTTCCACGTAATGATAAAGTTTCAAGATTCTTCAGAAGGCTAAAGGAGGATGGTAGTTGCTTAATAGCAGTGTTCTCCACATGCAGCACCGTTAAAGCCATCATATTCCCCAAGTAATCCGGTAACTTTTTAAGATTAAGGCACTCAGACAATACAAGAGTTGTAAGAGATTCTAAGTTATAAATGCTGCTTGGAAGATTCCTAAGGTTCTTGCATTTTTGTAAATTCAGCAAAACAAGTCTTTTGAGATATCCAATAGACTCATGAACCTTAACCAAGCTTGTGCAACCCTCAAGTATTAGTATCTCCAATTGTGGGACTTGTGAGAAGTCTGGTGATTCGGTGAGACATTTGGAATTGCTGAGATTAAGGACCTTCAACTTGTTGAATATCTGTGAAACAAAATAAAGAAAAAACAATTTCTTGTTAGTTAAATATTTAACATTAATAGTGGGAAAAAAAAAGCACTGTAAAATTTATTATACTTTCTTCTTCTTCCAAACTTGTTTGACGTTACTGTGCTGCATGTCAAGAATAACAAGGTTCTCTAGATGAAAATTCTGCGGTAAAAATTTCAGAGGGCACTTATGCCAATGAAGCCATTTTAGCTCTTTAGAGAGATGTTCATAAGACCCTGTGAGATGCACAGAATCGATTTGGAGCAATCTCAAATTCTTCATATTTGTAAATGCTTCAGTTTTCAAATTGACATCTTCAAGTAAGAGGAGATTTAAAATGAGACCCTCGACTGTTTCTGATCCCTGACAAAATAGATAGTTGAATTAGCAACACACATCCTCATCTTGTGTAAAGCTAGAATAACTTTGAGTTAGAGTATATATTCTCACCATAATTTAAAAGAGACTACTATATATAGTGATTTGAACATGATTAGAAAAGGTTAAAATGTGAGCATACGGCCATTTTAATGTTGCAAATTGCATAGTGGAAAAAAAGGCACTATATATATATATATATATATATATATATACACCACTTACCGTATGGTTTCGTAATACATTTAAAACATCCTCATGTAACCACAATCTGCTGCGCTTTTTTGGATGTTTCGGCGATTCTTTACGAACAATTTCCCTTCCCATATCTCGAATCATATTATGCATCATCAACTTATTTTGGGAATCAACTATCACAAGTGACCTCTGAATGAGAATAGGGATACCAATCCCTGGAAATAAATTACAACCATCAAGTATTTTGAAAGCATATTCTTTGTCCATACCGACAAAGAAACATGCAATATCAAGGAAAATGTCATTTGTAGGACTCTTCAATGAATCAAAACTTATTCTAAGTATTTTTTGAATCTTCTCATCAGGAGTTATTTGTAGTCTTTCCAATTCACTTTTCCATTCAGCAACACTTCTATCTTTAAGAAAAGAACCCCAAACCACAAGAGCTAAAGGGATACCTCCGGCATAAGTCATTGCTTCATACGAAAGCTCCAAGTATTCTTCTTTAGGATTAGTCATTTTGAAGGCATGCCAACTGAATAGTCGAAGAGACTCCCAATGATTCAATTCTCTGACCTTATATTTTTTATCTACTCTCAATGGACTTAACACATGTTCATCTCTAGTGGTTACAATGATTCTGCTTCCCGGACCAAGCCATTCCTTTTCGACTAACCAATGTAGTTTTTCAAAGTCATCCACATCATCAACAATAACAAAAACTTTTTTTCCACAAATTCTTTCCTTAATTATACTAATTCCTCTATCAACATTATCAATCTTCAAATTTGTTTTCAAGATATCATTAAGAAGTTGCTCTTGTAAATGAAGTAAGCCATCAGACTTTTCTGAGCTTTCTTTAAAGTTTGAAAGAAAACTACTTTCTTCAAATCCAACACATATTTCATTATAAACAGCTTTTGCTAGGGTTGTTTTACCGATACCTCCCATTCCGTAAATGCCCACAATGCAAACATCACTTGATGCCAGACTTAATAAATCTTTAATATCATGAACACGAGACTCTATTCCTATTGGGTGTTTGGCGACATCCAACCGAACAGGGTTTACTTTACACATAACTTCTTCAACAATCTCTTTGATGAATTTTGATTCATACCTGAGAACAATAAAATAAGTACAAGGATAAAATAAATAAAATTGTGACTCATCAACACCATAAAGATGTTATCATCTCAATCATTTAAGATAAAATACGTCATGAAAAACAATTAGGTTTTATAAAATTTTGTGATAATTATCATTTAAATATATTTCAATGTAATTTCTTCTCTTGATGATAGCACGTCAGAAATTTCTGATGTGATAAAATGTTGGTACGTCACTAAAAAAATAGTGGGACATTCAACTTTTTCCCTTTTCTTTCCCTCTTTTATTATTTATTCTTTCCATATCTTCTTTTATTATTTACTCTTTCCATATCTTCTTTTCTTTCCATATCTTCTTTCCCTCTCTCAATCTCCCTCTTCTCTCTCAATCTCCCTCTTCTTCCCTCTGCACGGCCTCTTCTTTCCAGATCTTCTTTCCCTCTCTCTCAATCTCACGGCAGCAGAAGAAAAACAGAAGAAGAAGAAGAAAAAGAAAAGGAGAAGAGAAGAAGAATAGAAGTAGAAGAAAAAAAAAAAAAGGAGAAGAGAAGAAGAAGAAGAGAAGATAAGAAGATTTTTTGGGTATTTGAAGATTTTTTGGGTTTGACGTTTGGGTTTTTGATTTTTCAAGTTGATTTTTTGAAGATTTTTTGGGTTTGGGTTTTTTAAAATGGAGAAAAGAAGAGAGAGAGAGTGAGAAAATGGAGAAAAGAAGAGAGGGAGAGCTAGCTGGAGAAACGAAAACGGAGAAAAGAAGAGAGAGACTGAAAAAATGGAGAAAAGAAGAGAGGGAGAGCTAGCTGGAGAAACGAAAATGGAGAAAAGAAGAGAGAGAGAGTGAGAAAATGGAGAAACGAAGAGAGGGAGAGAGCTGGAGAAACAACGAAATTGGTGAAAAGTATTAAAAAAAAAAAATTTAATTGAAAAAAAATTTAAATTAATAAATTTTTTAATTGAAAAAAATTTCAGAAAAAATTTTTAAAAAGAAAAATTATTTTTAATAATTTTTCAAAATTTCCTGACGTGTTAAAATATAACACATCAATAAATTTACTGACGTGTCAAAATTGACACGTCAGTAAATTTTGACGTGTCCAACAGTAACACTTCAGTAAAAAAAATTTACTGACTCCTATGTTTTTGACCTTCGACACACGTTAAAAACGCTACATCAACAAAGTTTTCTGACGTGTTAGACACCATGACACGTCAGAAAACTCTGGTTAGGAAAAAATGATTTTTTGTAGTGAATGTTACTATTTATTTATTTATTTAATTCTTTTTCTTAATCAATTATTGTCTAAAATTTACAAGAAAATAAAAGTACCAAGAAAAAAAAAAAGGTATGAAAAAGTACGAGAGTCAATAGCATAATACCCATTTGCAATGCATTTGAGATCCCAGCCGGAACAATTCGCAGTATCAGTAAGAGCTTTCTTCCACCTCTGCACCCTCTCCATATCAGTTTGAAATCGCTCTTCATGCCTAGCAAAGGCTTCCGCAAAAGTTCCAGTCTGGTTTCGAACATCTGAAGAGTTCACGTGGTAAAATATGGGTAAAAGAGTGTGACCTTTGGTATTCTTATAGTTTACAATCTCCACAAGCTCATCGAGGCACCACCTAGAGGAAGCATAACCTTTGGAGAAAATTACAATGAAAATTTTTGATCCATGAATAGCACTAAGTAGTTCCGTAGAGATGGTCTTTCCTCTTGGAAGCTCCTCATCATCTCGAAAGGTGTGAATTCCGAGTCGCACTAAAGCAGAGTAAAGGTGATCGGTGAAGTTCTTGCGGGTATCTTCACCTCTAAAACTCAAAAAGACATCGTAATTGCAATGAGGTCTGGAAAAGGAGGTACTTGTTGTGGTTGAGTTTGATTGTACTGCAAAATGAGACAAATCAGGTGAGAAACAGGAGGGGTAGAACCTTTATAATTTGTGCTATCAATATTTTTGTTCTTTCTAAATTTAAAAATGAGAAAGATTATCTAAACCTAATTCAAAATGCAAATTCTTTTTATGGATCCTTCACTCTGTTTCTTTTTCAACCTTAGTGGAAATGAAAGATTTCCATCAGTCTCTCAAATGGGTCTCTCTGTTTTTCTCTCTCTCTCTCCTTGAGAATTTGAGGATGAAGAAGACTCCTGTATATATTTGGCTTTCACTAGAGTTCTCTGCTAAATTTTGTGGAGCAATCTAAATCACACCAGTATGCCAAATAAATTACTCAAATCAAATGGCAACACGTGCTAATCCAGCTAGCCATAACACACAAATACATATGCATATCTATTTGATGTGTGAGTGCGGCGAATACAGTACCGTCTTTCTTTGAGTCTTCGCTGGCAAGAATCATGGGAGGCTGGTTTTGGTCTTGGTCTCGCACTGGTGATTTGGGCATTGGGAATTGACTTGTAAGGTCAACAACAATTCCTTGGGAAGGGTCGTCAGGGTCAATCATATCGTAAGGAAGGGGTGCTTGGGTGAAACTGGGGGTTCCTTCTGAAAGAGGATTACTTAAATCCAATAACCTAAGGAAATCTGCTAAGGCCGCGGAAGCCATGGCAGTAATTGAACCGACAGGAAGTGGATGGTTATGTGTGCCGTAATAGGTTTTTATAAGTATAGACATGTCCTCTGAGCATCTCCACACCTAATTGCAAAAGAATAAAGAAAATTTAATACAAGGAATGAATGAATGAAAACCTCCTATAAAAATATTCAAATTCAGTTTTGGCATATTATTGTACCAGTTTCCAAACTGGGCAATCTGGATCCACGGTGCAACCATAGATGTATAGTCCACAAGGATATTCTATAGTAGGAGATGTCACCCCGCATATTCCCCATTGGCACCCATCGTTCATCTATAGCAAAACTTTTGATTAAATTAGAATCATGTGATTGTTTGATCTCATAAAACAAGTTTATATATGAGAATTAAACTCACAGAGGCTACTTCACATTTGGCTATAACCGTAACCCTTGCTTCCCTATTGGCTTGGGAGGCAACATCGTCATCGTCTTCTTCTCCTGGTGTGGCCTCAGTTTCTTCTTCTGTATCATGCACATGTACTCATCTTCGATCAGTCTTTTTCAACTTAAAAATATATATATTTAAAAAAATGGCTTTAACTTCCACTATATATGGCCGAGAACCAAGACATGGTGGAAATGGGAGCGGAAATGAAAGTTTTCTAGCAGTCACTCAAAATGAGTCTCTCTGTTTCTCTCTCCCTGAGAGTGAGAATTTGGGGATGAAGAAGACTCCAATATATGATATATATCACTGGAGTTGTCTCCTAAATTTTGTGGGAGCATCTACATCTTTCACTGGAAAAGTCAACAGCTGCTAGCTTAGGGTGATGAGTAATTGCGCAATCACACCAATATGCCATATAAATTACTCAATCAAATTGCCATTATACCCGCTCACATAATTTCTTTTTAGAAAAAAATTAAACGCAAGAGAAAATATTTGAGCAACGAATCTTATGGAGCACAAGTCAATTTAATTGTAAAAGTTACCTTTCCCGGGCTAATGGAGCCTTCACAAACAAATAAATACAAATGCATAGATCTAACCATTTATATTTGATCTGTGAGTGCTGTGAAAACAGTACCGTCTTCGTTTTGGTCTTCGACGCCGACAACCTGGGAGGCCACGATTTGGTCTTCGATGCCGACAACCTGGGAGGCCTCGTTTTGGTCTTCGGATTCTGGCCAGTGGCGGACCCACGTATGGGCCAGTGGTGGCCACGGCCCCCCCAAGAGAAATTACAAAAAAAAAATTTCAGCACTAGTTTTGGCTGTTGAGCTGCTGACTCTCATCCATCCAGCCACATATTAACATACGGCCCCCA
>NC_081550.1:20572567-20576318 GCF_901000735.1 Corylus avellana | reverse complement strand
AACATCCAAAAAAGCGCAGCAGATTGTGGTTACATGAGGATGTTTTAAATGTATTGCGAAACCATACGGTAAGTGGTGTATATATATATATATATATATATATAGTGGCTTTTTTTCCACTATGCAATTTGCAACATTAAAATGGCCGTATGCTCACATTTTAACCTTTTCTAATCATGTTCAAATCACTATATATAGTAGTCTCTTTTAAATTATGGTGAGAATATATACTCTAATTCAAAGTTATTCTAGCTTTACACAAGATGAGGATGTGTGTTGCTAATTCAACTATCTATTTTGTCAGGGATCAGAAACAGTCGAGGGTCTCATTTTAAATCTCCTCTTACTTGAAGATGTCAATTTGAAAACTGAAGCATTTACAAATATGAAGAATTTGAGATTGCTCCAAATCGATTCTGTGCATCTCACAGGGTCTTATGAACATCTCTCTAAAGAGCTAAAATGGCTTCATTGGCATAAGTGCCCTCTGAAATTTTTACCGCAGAATTTTCATCTAGAGAACCTTGTTATTCTTGACATGCAGCACAGTAACGTCAAACAAGTTTGGAAGAAGAAGAAAGTATAATAAATTTTACAGTGCTTTTTTTTTCCCACTATTAATGTTAAATATTTAACTAACAAGAAATTGTTTTTTCTTTATTTTGTTTCACAGATATTCAACAAGTTGAAGGTCCTTAATCTCAGCAATTCCAAATGTCTCACCGAATCACCAGACTTCTCACAAGTCCCACAATTGGAGATACTAATACTTGAGGGTTGCACAAGCTTGGTTAAGGTTCATGAGTCTATTGGATATCTCAAAAGACTTGTTTTGCTGAATTTACAAAAATGCAAGAACCTTAGGAATCTTCCAAGCAGCATTTATAACTTAGAATCTCTTACAACTCTTGTATTGTCTGAGTGCCTTAATCTTAAAAAGTTACCGGATTACTTGGGGAATATGATGGCTTTAACGGTGCTGCATGTGGAGAACACTGCTATTAAGCAACTACCATCCTCCTTTAGCCTTCTGAAGAATCTTGAAACTTTATCATTACGTGGAAGTGAATGCCTCATTGAATCACCAAAGTTCTTAGAAACTTCTTGCTTAAAGAAACTGATACTTGAAGGTTGTACAAGCTTGGTTGAGGTTCACAACTCCATTGGACTTCTAAAAATACTAAAGGAACTAAATTTGGGCAGGTGCAAGAAGCTTAGAAATCTTCCAAGTAGCATTTCTAACTTAGAGCTTCTTGAAACTCTTGTGTTGTCTGACTGCTTAGAACTTGATAAGTTACCGGAACAATTGGGGAATATGAAGGCTTTAAAATTTTTGTTGGCAGGCAGAACTAATATTGAGCAACGACCATCCTCCTTGGGTCCTAAAAGGAATCCTATAATTATGCCGTTACTTGGATGTGAAGTACCATCCTCATCACGGATATCACCTAAAGGCTCCAAGCACATAAGTTTGTTTCCTTCCCCTTATGAATTATGGTCTTTGACAAACCTGAGACAACTAGATCTCAGTGGGCGTAATTTGTCTGAAGATGAGTTTCCTGTTGAATTTGGAGTTTTATCTTCACTCGAAATATTGGATTTATCGAGAAACAATTTTCGTAACCTACCTGATTGCATCAACTACCTTCCTGAATTATTGCAATTGAATTTGAACGAGTGTAGTACTCTTCAATCAATCTCAGTCCCCTTTATTGTACAGGTTTTTGGAATTTTGAGAGCAAATGACTGCATATCATTGGAAAGAATTTTAACTTTGACGAACGAGAGTTTAGGATCTTTGTCCCTTAATAATTGCCAGAAACTGGTTGAGATTCAAAGTTCGAAGAGTTTGCGATCTGGAGCATGTCTTCTCATGGGAAGGTGCAACAATCTATCACCTGCTTTTAGGGAGAGTGTTCTCCAGGTTCTGTCTCTCTTCTCTCTTTTAATTATGACGTAAACACTTTTTTGAAATAGATGTTGTGCAAGACAAATTTTGACGAATACACTTTTTTTTTGAAATAGATGTTGTGCAAGACAGATCATATAGGTACCATTTGCCTCCCCGGAAGTGAGATTCCAAATTGGTTTAGCCATCGGACAATCGGTTCTTCAATATGCATTCGTGTACCCTCCTTTTGGGGTGGTAAAATCGGCAAGATGCTTCTTTGCGTTGTTCTTGCGGCAAAAAAGGAAGCACCCAGAAACCTATCTGGAGTGAGTAGCTTCAGCTGGAGATTACATAATAAAACTAGAACTCACCAAATGCCTTTATATTTAGTGTTCCCAGCTGATTGCTTTTTTGGTAGCTGTGAAGATCAAATATTTGTAGAGGCGATGGGAGATGATCATCTTACGCGAGGTTATATGAAAAGTGGAGACGAAATAGAGGTATCTGTCGACTTCTCGGATGAAGAGGTTAAGGGTGAAATACAAGTAAAGAAGTGTGGAATTCATCTACTAGTTGATGAGCCAAGTGTAATTGATACAAGTGGAGACAAAATAAAACGGTTCTTCGTCGGCAAGGAAGTCCCGGTTTATGCAGGAGAGGTGTGTAGAATACCACTAAATGAGGCAAATGCTACACAAGTAGATGAAAGTGATTTTTGTTCCAGTCTAGATTTTTTTCTACGCACACAACTCAGGCATCATTAGAATTGTTATTGGGGGGAAAAACCATTATGTTCTTGCAAAAAATATTTTGAGGAAATATTGATTATATTTTTCTACCATTTATGTGACACTTTTTTTTTTCTAGGCATGTATGTGACATGACACTATTATTGAAATGCATGACTATTTTTACCTTCTGGTGTGTCATATTATCCGAACGGAAATTTATGATCCAGTTGATGGATACATGATGAACTTGTTCATTCTGAAACTCTGAGCTATGTAAGTGTTTGGGATTTTTATTATTATTATTTTTTTAATTATTTCTTTTCCTTTGATCAATTATATATAAAAGTTAAATGTAGTAGAGATATCACTTAAAAAAAAAAAAAATTACTCTCGCATTCTATTTATTGGAGAGAAGCAGAACTCTCTATACAAACAATATCAATAATATAATGAGATGCTCTTCTTCCATATGAACTTGTTTATCCATATATAAGAGTAAGCCCTACCTTAGCTAATCTATGAGTTGCTTCATTGACTTTTCTTCTGACATGGGTCAATTTATAGCTTTGCACACTATTCAACACTCATCTAGCATCATCGATCAATTAGTCGTACTGCACCAATTCTTCTTATGTTTCCGTAATTCCTAAACTCATAGGTTTAAGTTTGAGTCTCACATTGAAAAGATTAAGTCATACCTGTATTTTTTGAGTATACATGTACATGTGTAAGTGTAAAATAATTGAGTTATACATTGAAAATATGTCACAAATGTAAGTGATTAATGTAGTATACTTGAGCCTAAAATCATAGATTTAAACTTGTGCATACAAACTCACATAGCACGTGTGAGGAAGTGATTGTTTTTTTTTTTTAAAGGAAGCGATTGTTGAGTATACATATAGAGTGTTAAAAGATTGAATAGATGTCACAAGTGTAAGTAATTAATATAACAAAGCTTAGAATTGGGTTCAAACTCACAAGCTTAAGATTGTGGTTTAATTGTATCCTAACATGTTATATTATAATTTTACTGAAAGACCCTTTAAAGTGTGAATCTCTCTAACACTATTCAAGAAGTAGAAAGTTAGTGTGAGGGCTATAACCCTAAGATTCTTTTAGTCGTCAA
>NC_081550.1:20571166-20572467 GCF_901000735.1 Corylus avellana | reverse complement strand
ATTGTTTGATCTCATAAGACAAGTTTATATATGAGAATTAAACTTACAGAGGCTACTTCACATTTGGCTATAACCGTAACCCTTGCTTCCCTATTGGCTTGGGAGGCAACATCGTCATCGTCTTCTTCTCCTGCTGTGGCCTCAGCTGCTTCTTCTGTATCATGCACATGTACTCCTCTTCAGTCTTTTTCAACTTAACAATATACATATTTTTTAAAAAAATGGCTTTAACTTCCATTATATATGGCCGAGAACCAAGACATAGTGGAAATGGAAGCGGAAATGAAAGCTTTCTAGCAGTCAGTCAAATGGGTCTCTCTGTTTCTCTCTCTCCCTGAGAGTGAGAATTTGGGGATGAAGAAGACTGCAATATATGATATATATCACTGGAGTTGTGTGCTAAATTTTGTGGGAGCATCTACATCTTTCACTGGAAAAGTCAACAGCTGCTAGCTTAGGGTGATGAGTAATTGCGCAATCACACCAATATGCCATATAAATTACTCAATCAAATTGCCATTATACCCGCTCACATAATTTCTTTTTAGAAAAAAATCAAACGCAAGAGAAAATATTTGAGCACCGAGTCTTAAGGAGCACAAGTCAATTTAATTGTAAAAGTTACCTTTCCCGGGCTAATGGAGCCATCACACACAAATAAATACGAATGCATACATCTAACCATTTATATTTGATCAGTGAGTGCTGTGAAAACAGTACCGTCTTCGTTTTGGTCTTCGACGCCGACAACCTGGGAGGCCACGATTTGGTCTTCGATGCCGACAACCTGGGAGGCCTCGTTTTGGTCTTCGGATTCTGGCAGTGGAAAACACAGAGGCATGCATCGTCGTATGACACTGATGATTTGGCCCATGGGTGGTAGAGTGGTAGATAGAGAGGGATGGCGGGGTAGTTTGCAGAAGAAATCGTGGTTTGGTGGATAATATTAGGGGAGAACTGAGAAATGTGGGAATTAAGTGTGCGAGAGAGAGAATTTTGGGTAGAGAGAGAGAGAGAGAGAGAGAAAGGATCAGCTGAATGAAGATGAAGACGAAGAAAACTCCATCATTCTTTTTGGCTAAACGTTCTCCTCAAAATTTCTCGGAGCTTTCTCTTTTGTTTTACCTTTATCTTTTTTCTTTTTTACTTTTCTTTTAGATAAAACGAAAGATGTTCCGGGTCTTTGTTGACTGGGTGAGTCAACTGCTGGGTTGGTGGTGATGAGTGATTTCGTGGAATCTGCTTTGCCATTGCATAACGCCTTTTCTTTATATGAGAAAAAGAGAGAATTTTGGTTGAGA
>NC_081550.1:20570001-20571066 GCF_901000735.1 Corylus avellana | reverse complement strand
AATAGTTTGAGTTGATTTCAATGATTGCATGTAAGGAAAAGAAATAATAATAATAATAATAATAATAATAATTTCAAAACACTTAATTTCCACACAGCTCAGAGTTCCAGATGAACAAATTCATCATGTGTCTATCAATTAGATGATATATTACCATTTGGATAAGGTGACACACATAATTAAGGAAAAGATTGTCATGCATGCGTTTCAATGACAATAAGAGATTGTTACACCATCCCATATAAAGAAAATGCTCCAGGTCGCAAACTCTTTGAACTTTGAATCTCAACCAGTTTGTGGTAATTATTAAGGGTCAAAGGATCTTAAACTCTTGTTGGTCAAAGTTAAGATTCTTTCCAATGATGTGCACTCATTTGCTCTCAAAATTCCAAAAACCTGTACAATTAAGGGGACTGAGATTGATTGAAGAGTACTACACTTATTCAAGTTCAATTGCAATAATTCAGCAAGATAGTTGATGCAATTAGGTGTTTCTTGATAAATCCAATATTTCGAGTGAAGATAAAAATCCAAATTCAATAGAAAACTCATCTTCTGACAAATTATATATGTTCTTTGAGATCTAGCTGTCTCAGATTTGTCAAAGACCATAATTCAAGAATGGAAGGAAAAAAAAACTTATGTGATTGGAGCCTTTGGGTAACATCCAAATTCATACTAATACAAATTATACAGTAATTAAGAAACTAGTCATATGATCCCATGGCAATTCAAATACTTAATTAATTATTTATATACAATGACAATGTGATTCATATAATATCAAATTAAGTAATTGATATTGGATTCAACAATGTATTACTTATAACAACAATTGAAGTATTAATATATTTTTTGAACAATGTTTTGACCATTTTTTAAAAAAGAAATTGAACCTTTTTTCAACAATTTTTTAACCATTTTTTGAAAATTTTTTTTTAACCATTTGTTACAATTTTTTTAAAACTGCACCATAGGATGTCGTTTTCCACTTAAACCATTAAAAAGGAAATTAATTGAAAGCAAAACTACGTCGTTTTGCACTCTATATATTCATCTTTTCCT
>NC_081550.1:20542250-20569901 GCF_901000735.1 Corylus avellana | reverse complement strand
CCACACTTAATGTTGATGAAGTTGATGCTTCTTTTATAGAACGAGATCCTGGATTACGTCCTCCGATCTGGGACTATCCAGTCAATCAACGGGATGAAATAAGGCGGGCTTATTTACAACATGGTCCATATCAACCTATTCTTCGAAAGGAACAATATCCACTTTCTGGACCAGAAAAGCACCCTCGTCGCTTTCAAGCTTCTTGGTTCACACAATTTTCAACTTGGCTTGAGTATTCTCGTTCTACGGATGCTGCATATTGTCTACCATGCTATCTTTTTTCTATGAAAGCACTTGGACGTCCTGGATGGGATGTATTTACTATAAAGGGGTTTAGAAGTTGGAAAAAAGTTCATGATGGAAAAAATTGTGCCTTCTTGACTCATATTGGGGAAGATCCTTGTTCACCTCATAATAATGCTGTGAAATATTGTGAGGATTTGCGAAATCAAGCACAGCATATAGATAAAGTATTGAATGCACAAAGTACCGAACAAATTCTAAATAATCGACTTCGTGTGAAAACTTCTATTGATGTTGCTCGGTGGCTTACATTTCAAGGATGTCCTTTGAGAGGTCATGATGAGACTCATGCTTCAAAAAATCGAGGTAACTTTCTTGAGATGATTCAAATTTTGGCTTCATATAATGAGAAAGTTGCAAGTGTTGTTTTGGAAAATGCTCCACAATTGGCAAAGTATACTTCACATACAATTCAAAAAGAGATTTTGCATGTCATTGCAAGTAAAGTGCGAAATAAAATTCGTGAAGATATTGGAGACTCTAAATTTTGCATTATTGTTGATGAAGCACGGGATGAGTCTAAGAGAGAGCAAATGGCTATTGTTTTGAGATTTGTTGATAAAGATGATTTTATACAAGAACGTTTCTTTGATATAGTTCATGTTAAAGACACATCGGCATTGACTCTAAAGAATGGAATATTTGATGTTCTCTCTCGTTATTGCCTTGATATTCAAAATATTCGTGGACAAGGATATGATGGTGCTAGTAACATGCGTGGTGAATGGAAAGGATTGCAAGCATTATTTCTTAATGATTGTCCTTGTGCATACTATATTCATTGTTTTGCTCATCGATTACAATTAGCATTAGTTGCTGCGTCTAGAGAGGTGGATTATGTTCATGTGTTCTTCACAAATTTGAATTTTATTATTAATGTGGCCAGTGCTTCATGTAAACGTCATGATCTACTACAAGCTGTTCATGCAACACATATTGCACATATGCAAGCTATTGGTGAGCTTGAAACTGGAAAAGGGGCTAACTAAATTGGCACTTTGAAACGAGCTGGTGATTCTCGTTGGGGTTCTCATTTTAATTCTATTTGTAGCATTATAAGGATGTTTGATGCTACTTGTACAGTGCTTGAAGATGTTCAAAGAGAAGGAGGTACTTACTCTCAACGAGGAGATGCTAAGGCTGCTTATAAAATGCTTACATCCTTCGAGTTCATATTTATTTTACATTTAATGAAGGAACTCATGGGCATTACTGATGTTCTTTGTCAAGTGTTGCAGCAAAAATCTCTGGACATTTTAAATGCTATTCATTCAGTTTCTATTGCGAAAAAACTTATCCAAAAGTTGAGAGATGATGGGTGGGATAATTTACTTGAGAACATTGTCTGTTTCTGCAAGAAATCTGAAATTGGCATTCCGGATTTGAGTGCTCGTTATATTGAAGGTCGAGGTCGTAATCAAAAGGATCACATTACAGTGAAGCATCATTATCATTTTGACATATTCAATACTGCCATCGACTTTCAATTGCAAGAGCTTGATAGTAGGTTTAGTGAAAAGGCGATGGAACTTTTGATACTTAGCTCTGCTTTGGATCCAAAAGATGCTTATAAATCTTTCAAAATTGACGATATATGTATCCTTGCGGAGAAGTATTATCCTCTTGATTTTTCTGAGCAGGAGAAAATTAATTTGAGATATCAGTTGAGGTATTTTGAATTTGATGTCCGCACCCATCCGACATTACAAAATTTGTCTTCTATTGCAGAATTATGCCAAGGATTGGCAAAGACAAAAAAATCAGAGACATACTATGTTATTGATAGATTGATTCGTCTTATTTTAACTCTGCCAGTGTCTACAGCAACTACCGAACATGCATTTTCAGCAATGAAAATTGTTAAAACACGACTACGCAACAAAATGGAGGATGATTTTCTTGCAAATAGTTTAGTTATTTATATTGAAAGGGAAATTGCTGAGAGTTTCGATTTAGATTCGATACTTGATGATTTTGTACTTCTAAAAGACCGTAAAGTGCAGTTCTAGACACTTTTTTGTATTTCTATCTTTTTGATATAGTGCCGACATGTTATATTTCTAATATATCAATTTAAGCACATATTTATGAACTTTTATAGATTTTTTTTGTGATGCATATACTGTGTGAATTACCAATTTTTCAGTGTGAACAAAATTTTTAGGACGCAAAAAAAAAAAAAAAAAAAAATTAGGATGCGAAATTTTTTTTTACGGCCCCTACATTCTTAAACATCTGGCTCCGCCACTGATTCTGGCAGTGGAATACACAGAGGCATGCATCGTCGTATGACACTGATGATTTGGCCCATGGGTGGTAGAGTGGTAGATAGAAAGGGATGGCGGCGTAGTTTGCGGAAGAAATCGTGGTTTGGAATTGGTGGGTAATATGAAGGGAGAAGTGAGAAATGTGAGAATTTTGGGTTGAGAGAGAGAGAGAGAGAGAGAAAAGATCTGCTGAATGAAGATAAAGAAGAAGAAAACTCCATCATTCTTTTTGACTAGAGGGTCTCCTCAAAATTTCTCGGAGCTTTCTCTTTTGTTTTACCTTTTTCTTTTTTCTTTTTTACTTTTCTTTTAGATGAGACGAAAGATGTTCCGGGTCTTTGTTGACTGGATCAGTCAACTGCTGGGTTGGTGGTGATGAGGTGATTGCGTGGAATCTGCTTTGCCATTGCATAACGCCTTTTCTTTATATGAGAAAAAGAGAGAATTTTGGTCGAGAAGGGAATGGGAAGGCTCTCGAGTAGTCTAAAGCCAGAAAGAAAGCAGTCAAAAATTCCTTTTCCCTCTTTTTGAGCCACAAAACAGGACGTCCTCAAACTGGGGTGTGGAGACGGCGGTTGGGTGTCTTTCGTAATCCCACGTCCCGGTGGAGGCTACGACGGAGGCCGAAGAAGTGAGAAATGTGGGGATATATATGAACAAAATGGGTTTAACGCTAAGTTTCTGGGTTTTGATGGCAGAGACTTTTGGATTAGGATTTTACCAAAGGTCCACTGCTTAGGGCATGGGCCAACATTGTTAAATAAAAATGTGAACACTCAATCAATTATTGTTAAAAATCAAAATAAAAAAATCTAAGGTCGGTGAATTTTGTAAAATAAAAATGTAATTTCTAATTTTACTCTCTGTAATATCTCAAAATTTACCCTTCGAGTAAATTTGACTTTAATATAAAGATAATGTAGACTTTCAACTTTGTTAAGATTTATATGGAGTTGAGTAGGTAACTTAATTTAGAATGACTAGTTAATTAAAGTATATGTTCTGTTCGAGTTTATCAAGCTTGGTCATCTAGCCATGAAGGTGTTGAGAGTTGTTTTCCTTGTTTGAATAGTTTGAGTTGATTTCAATGGTTGCATGTAAGAAAAAGAAACAATAATAATAAAAATAAAAATTTCAAAACACTTAATTTCCACACACCTCAGAGTTCCAGATGAACAAATTCATCATGTGTCCATCAATTAGATGATATATTACCATTTGGTGATTTGGATAAGGTGAGACACATAATAAAGGAAAAGATTGTCATGCATGTGTTTCAATGATAATAATAGATTGTTGCACCATCCCATATGAAGACATGCTCCAGGTCGCAAACTCTTTGAACTTTGAATCTCAACCAGTTTGTGGCAATTATTAAGGGACAAAGGATCTTAAACTCTTGTTGGTCAAAGTTAAGATTCTTTCCAATGACGTGCACTCATTCGCTCTCAAAATTCCAAAAACCTATACAATTAAGGGGATTGAGATTGATTGAAGAGTACTACACTCATTCAAGTTCAATTGCAATAATTCAGCAAGGTAGTTGATGCAATTAGGTGTTTCTCGATAAATCCAATATTTCGAGTGAAGATAAAAATTGAAATTCCATAGGAAACTCATTTTCTAACAAATTATATATGCCCGTTGAGATCTAGCTGTCTCAGATTTATCAAAGATCATAATTCAAGAATGGAAGGAAACGAACTTATGTGCTTGGAGCCTTTGGGTAACATTCAAATTCATACTAATACAAATTGTACAGTAATTAAGAAACTAGTCATATGATTTCATGATAATTCAAATACTTAATTAATTATTTATGTACAATGACAATGTGATTCATATAATATCAAATTAAGTAATTAATATTGGTTTCAACAATGTATTACTTATAACAACAATTGAAGTATTAATGTATTTTTTGAACAATGTTTTGACCATTTTTAAAAAAAGAAATTGAACCTTTTTTCAACAATTTTTTAACCATTTTTTGAACAATTTTGTAACCATTTTTTGAAAATTTTTTTTTAACCATTTGTTACAATTTTTTTAAAACTGCACCATAGGATGTCGTTTTCCACTTAAACCATTAAAAAGGAAATTAATTGAAAGCAAAACTACGTCGTTTTGCACTCTATATATTCATCTTTTCCTCACCCAAAACGATCCGCCCCTCCTTCACATCAATCAACCCATTCCTCTAAATTATCCCAGCCGGAGTGGAATCAGCACCAGGAACGGAGTAAGCAGCGAAGGAGGTTGTTTGCTAAGCTTCCTGCTTGACGGGGGAATGGAGGTAGGCTATAAGGCGTTGTTCGAGTGAGCGGGTAAGCAAGCAGGTACGCCCGAGTCACCAGGCCAGAATCCCCTTGGTCGCCTCGTGGTAAATTTGTTTGAAGTGATTAACCCAGCAAACGGATATCGCTTTGCAACTTGGGATTATTACTCATTACGCGAGAAAAAATTCACTCAGCCTCTCACGCTCACTCACACCGTCTCTCGTCGCTCTCTAGCTGCCGTCCTCGCCTCGTCGTCTTTGATCTCGACTATACTCTCTGGCCCGCCCTTATATTGGTATATGTATTATCAAAACTCCCTTGTTTTCTTGTTAATCTCTTAAGTTGATAACTGTTGGTGCAGCTTTGAATTTTGATCACGACCCATTATCGAAAAAGGGTTTTAGGTGCTTGAGATTCTGCTTATTTAGTCCTTTATCAGAGGGTTTTAGCTTTTGTTGCTTGAGATTCTGCTTTATGTGCTTTCCTTCAACCTCTTATCTGCCAAACATGAAATCAGATTGCTTGAATGCAATCTGTCATTAATTCAAGAAGTCCGGTTACTGGTATTTTGCATTCAATTGTGTATCTGCCTATTGGTTGTGCATTCAATCTTTCTTGTTTCATGGTTGGTCTAAAAGTAGTAAAAAAAAAAAAAAAATTTAAATAAAGTAGATAAATATGTAGAGAGTTTGATGCTTTTAGGAAGTGGCTAAAATTTGTAGAAAATTTAGATTTTTAGCTAAAACTTGGCTGAACTTTGACTGGTTCACTAGGAATGTTCTAAGGTAATATCCACCTTCTAAAATTCCTTTTAATCGAGTCCAATTGAAATGAAATTGTTCCCCTTCTTGTCCAGAAAGCAAACCAACATTTTCTTGAAATTGTGAAAATGATTTCATTTTCGTGCTTCTAACAGGGTCAGCTTGAAATGGGTTGGAAAGCGGCTCAGAAACTCATTAGGCACTGGAAGATTCTCAGAGGAGATAATGTAAGAGAAGAGTAATCTAAGATCATTTCAACTGCTCTTTAACGTATTTATGATTTATTTTTTGGTTATTTTTATTGTTCTCTTTTTCAATTTGAATTGTTTGGACTTAATTGTTGCAGGTGATGATTACAAGAGGCAAAGACAAAGGCGAGATGGGTGTTATTAAGCGCGTAATTCGCTCGCAGAATCGGGTTATTGTCGAGGGCAAGAATTTGGTGAGCATGTTCATTTTAATCAAACTGATTATTATATGGTTTACTTGTTGCTGAGGAAAATTGTTAAGGTGTTCTTCCATTCATATTGAGATTTTTTCAATTCATTCTAGTTATATTAGCAAGTAATCCTGGATAATTTGATATGGTTAAGAAGCTGAAAGCTTTGATTTTTTATGACAAAACATGCCACTCATATAGTTCGTAATAACCTTAAACTTCCGATGTGTACCAATGTAGTGCTGTTGTGGTGAATGCATGACTGGATCTCTTTCTGAATGCTTTATGCTTTGAATTTAGAGGGAAAAAATAAGGAAGAAAAAGAAAGCAAAAGAGATGAATATGATGTGAAGCAAGGTTTTAGAGAATTCACCTAAAAATGTAACATCATGATTAAATTCAATAATCATTTATCGGCAAGACATGTCTCAAGTTTCTTTTTGTAGCTGTTATTCTATGGATCGGAGTCCCTACAATTGGGGTGTCCAAATTTCAGTGGGTTGGGCAAGTGGGTCCTGGACTCCAGGCGTGCCCTAGGTGCTGCCTAGGGCAAGTGAGCCTACAGCCCTGCAATTCGGGCACCCAATTGTTGAGGATCCTAATTCTTATTCTATTGAATCAGCAAATAGAGTTTGTAGTGTGTAACATGATTTTGAATTAGGCCCTGAATTGAGTGTTTCTGAAACAGATATTTTTCACATTTTAGTGACAAGTTAGCTTCTTTTTCATGATATTTTAGTCTTCCACGTTCTTTGGAACTTTGAACTGTTCCACCATCCTCTGCATAGTTTATCTAACTAATCTTCCTTAAGTTCTTCTAGTAACAAACTCACTGCTACTAACACAAGGTTCCGATGTTATTGATTTGAATCTACTTAACCTAATAAAGAAGATCAATTTACTTAGAAGGCACTATTTATTGGAATCTGCAATAGCTTTATAGATTAAAATGAGTCAAAAGAATTGAGGGTTAATTACCTTTTATGCTTATGTGACTTTACACCATTCTCGTTGCTTATATCATGTTTTAATCAAGTTAAATGACTTTAAGAGATAAAAGAGAACTTCACAATTCTGAAAGAAGATGACTTAATATTTAAAAGAGCATTGGGCACTGCATGCATGCATTTGGAGCTGGAATAGTATCATCTAGGCAAGAATTTGGTGGCACAATACTTGTTAAATACATAAATTATGATATATATGAATTTTTATAATATTGTTTCTTTCATCGATTAGGATTTTTTTGGTTCTTTTTTGTCATCATCTATGTGTGTATTCTTTCGTATGAACCATATAAATTTTGTTCCATAAGAGTATCTCCTGCAGCATTGTCTAAAATACCTAATCAAAAAGTGTGATTCTTTACTTTAACTACTGGTTGTTTTGTACACACTTCAACAAATTTTTTATTCCCTTCTCTATTTTCTTTTAAATATTATTTCTCATTCTTTTTTATTTTTATTTTTATTATTAAATCTCACTATTTCTTCTTCCACCGCTATTTCTCTCTTAACCACCATTTCTTTCACCACCTTCTTCCCCAAGTCCGCTCCGAACTCAAACAGATTCCACAGCTACTATTTATAAACAAAGAAAAAAAAAACAATTTAAGGGTCAAAAACTACTATGATTTTTCGATTGTTTTGATCATTTCAGAAGTGCATACTTTGAATTTGAAGCTTTTTTTGAAGAGCAACGACTTGAGATATAGTTGAAGAGAAGCCACCTCAGAAGGCTTACTTCGAATTTGAAGCTGTTCTTCCTCCAACGAACTTGCAGATTTGGCTTCCCTTCAACCATTTTCCGCCACCTCAAGGAAACCAAAAATCACCTCTATCAACACCCATTTGGTCAAGCTTAAAGCCAACAAAATTTCTATTTTTTTAAAAAACAACCCAGAAATTTCACAAGACGAGACTGGACTCTTCCAATAAACCACCCATTTGGATATAAACCCAGGAAAATCAATTCCAAACCGGTATTCCACCAAATTTCAGCAACAGAAATTCTACCCCAATTTTAAGTTGCCCACCAAATTCAATCCAAGGAAGATCAAAAATAAAAAAATCTCTAATGAAACAAAAACCCAATCGGTTGCTCAACCGAAAACAGAGGAAGTTCCCAAAATTTTCCTCCACCCATTCGGCCATAGCACCGAACAGTCAAGAAAATTAAACCTAGAATTTTTTTTTTGAAGAAGAAACACCCATTTGGCAGGGATGAGAGGTGAGGGAGTTGAGGAAGAAATGATAGAGAATGTTAAAATATTAGAACGTGAGAGAATAAAAAACGAAAAAGTAAGATTTAAAAGGAATAAAATATTCCTACATTTTGCTACAGTGATTCTCAAGAGGTTGTGAATCACTGTAGCTAAAAGTGTGTTTTAGCTTTCCATAACATGATCTGCTGTACCCAAAAAATGGTCCAAATTAATTAAATCTAGCTAATATTGGACTTTAAGCCAATCTGCTGGAGATGCTTTAATAAACATGCATTAGACATATGTTTGTGAAAGTACCCGTGGAATGGTTCTAACTCCAAATTAACAAAACAAACACAGATAATTACTAATTAATAAAGTTAAATCAGAGAATCATAATCAACAATCACTCAGTCAAGCACACAACCACAACACATGGATTTGTTGACAAAGTAGAAACCCTTTGAGCACTTCAAAGAGAAAAACCACTCTGAGGCTGCAAAATTTGAAAAATTACTAGCAAAGAAGATCTAGATTACATAGATAAGAAATACTTACAACCCTTTGTAAATCCTAGACTTTGTATGACAACAAGTAACCCGCTTACCTCCAAGCTCCACAATCTTCTTCTAGTGTCTTTTCTTACCTACTCCTTAAGTAGACTCTTTGGTGGATGAAGGTTGTGTATTATGTGGTTTGAGGAACTCAGTCAAGCACACAACCATAACACATGAATTTGTTGACAAAGTAAAAACCCTTTGAGCACCTCAAAGAGAAAAACCACTCCGAGGTAGCCAAAAGAGAAAAATCACTAGTGAAGAAGATCCAACTTACAGACACAGAATACTTACAACCCTTTGTAAATCCTAGACTTTGTAAGACAGCAAGTAACTTGCTTGCCTCCAAGCTCGACAATCTTCAGTAGACTCCTTGGTGGATAAAAGTTGTGTATGATGTGGTTTGAGTAATGGAATCACAACATCAAGAGTTGGTAAGCTAAGAGCTTTGAACATCGTCTTAAAATCCATGGTAGAGTGAAGCAAGTTACCTCTAGAACCTCTCTCTAGGTGTTTCATAATCTCCTTGCTTAAGTTTTATAGTAGCCATCTTTTTCTACTTATATGAGCTCTTAAAAACACCACAAAAATGGCCTTCAGCATAGTTCAGTCCACAGCAACTAGGGTTTCATTGCCAACTTTCTGACATTTTGGCAGGTGACATCATGATGACTATTTGACAAAAGTAGGCTGACACTTGTTTTGAGCAACATTGTCATGATGTGCTTCTGAGGGCTATCTAACAGAAGTTGGCTAAGAGTTTTGTTCTTCTAGATTCAATATCGTCATGACAGCCTTCTATGGCTATTTGACAGAAGCAGGCCCAGAGTTTTGTTCTTCCAGACTTGAAACCGTAATGATGGCATTCTCACGACTTCCCGACGAAAACATAGAACCCTCTAAACACTTGGGAGAATTAAGGGACAACCACTTGTGAATTTAAACACTAAATAGAGCAATTTCTAACTTAATAGTTTGCTATATATGTTTCCTTTTTATCATCCTTTTATGCCCTTTTGCAGGTAAAGAAACATATCAAACAAGGGCAAGGTCATGAGGGCGGGATCTTTACAGTTGAAGCACCGTTGCATGCGTCAAATGTTCAAGTTCTTGACCCTGTAACAGGGTATGGAATTACTAAAGGCTTTTGATTTCACAATCTTTGGTGTTGTTTTCTTTGTTTTACATGTATTTCTTAGGAAGTGGATGTTTACTTATGCAGGAAGCCATGTAAGGTTGGTGTTAGATATCTTGAAGATGGCACTAAAGTAAGAGTATCTAGAGGTTTGGGAACATCTGAATCTATAATACCTCGTCCTGAAATCTTGAAGATAAGGACTACACCAAGGCCTACAATTGGTACTTACCTGAAGCTTAATCCCTTTTTTCCTTTTTAAAATTTGATTTTAAGTTATTTTGATAACTTGGTTGTTATTCTTTATGTGTATTACTTTTCTTTACTGCAACTTGTGTGATCAGAGACAACTCTATGTCAATTTGCATTCACATGTTATGTTTGACTTTGCAATTATAGGGAGAATTCATGTGTTACTCTCCCGTATTGGTTTGTGAAGCAATTGTGCTAGTCTTTTTGAAGTCCCATATTGGATGGTAGTAGATCGATCTGGACCATATAAATGATTAAGGAGAGCCCCGTTATTAATTAGTCATTTTAGGATATCTCAAAGACGTAGCTAGCATGTCCCCACTTCGTGACTATTAGACCAGATCAAACTCCCACTACTAGAGATAACGTTGAGGATGGAGACAAGGAAGATAAACATCAAGTGTCAACACTCGTGATAGAACTCTACTGTGAAGTGTCGATAGAAGAACACTTGTGATAGGACTTTAGCATTCATCTATAGTGTTTAGCTTGTATTGTTATTGTAGAGTTTAGGTTAGATATGATATCTAACTCAAGATTGATTATATATACAAACGCTGCCATACCGATTGAGGTAGGCAGCATTACCCAAAATCCTATATGGTTTCAGAGCCATTATACAACTAACGTTGGGATTTATTTTTGTCTACCTCCATGGTTACTTCTTCATCTTCCTCCACCACCTCTTCCACAACCCTATCAATGACGTCTGTTGCTCCCCACAATTCTTTGCACAACGTTACTCACCACATCACCCTCAAACTAACTCGGGATAACTATCCTCTCTGGAAAGTTGTTGTGGTTCCCTTTCTCAAAGACAATGATCTTATCGGTTTTGTTGACGGCGCACATCCCCAACCACCAAAAGTCACAGCTGATTCCACATTCGGGATGCTGGTAGCAAATCTAGATTATCAAACTTGGTATCACCAAGACAAGCTCCTCATGAGTGCACTCATCTCCACTCTGCTCGACAGGCTGTTACCTCATGTGGTGGGTATTTCCACCTCCCATTCGCTATGGCTTACTTTAGAGAAGTCATTCTCTTCTCATTCTCAAGCTCGGCTCATGCAAGTCCGACACCAACTCGCCACTTTGAAGAAAGGCACTAAGCCAATTGCTGATTATTTTCAAAAGGCCCAAGGCTTTGCTCACATTCTGGCAGCCATTGGTAACCCTTTTCAGGAATCTGATGTCGTTTCCTACATTCTTGCTGGACTTGGTGCTGACTATGATCCCCTTGTCACATCGATTACAACTCGATCTGACCTAGTTTCTTTGAATGATCTTTATGGTTTTCTTCTCTCCCATGAGCTGCATCTTGAGCAACACACTGCTGCCATTGATCTCCCGATCTCCACTACCAACAGTGCTTAGTGGTACTCGTCACCCCAGTACTGCCCTCCTCGTGGCACCTTCCATAATACTGGACCTAGCAACAACTACACTAGTTGTGGCTGTGGGCGTGGTCGAGGTAGAGACGCTCCACCGCACCCTTCTGGCTATGGCTACTCATCCAAGTCAACATGTCAGCTCTGTCACAAGATTGGGCACACTACTAACTTTTGGCAATGCCTTGACCACTCTTCTGCCCCGGGTTCAAATCAAGTCGTTGCTTTCACGGCCACTTCCAATGCTGCTCCAAACTGTCAATGGTATCATGACACTGGCTGCAATCACCATCTTACCAACAAGTTAGCCAACCTTAATGTTCGTGCGAATGACTACACTGGTTCAGACCATATCAGAGTGGGAGATGGCCAAGGTTTGTGTATATTACACACTGGCACTGCCACTGCCACTTGACCTTCTTCTGATCATAAATTTTGTCCTTCATTTTTACTTCATGTTCCTCAAATAGAAAAAAAATTTCACATCCGTCAATCAATTTAGTTGTGACAATGATGTCTTTGTTGAATTTCATCCTAATTGTTTCTTTGTTAAGGACCTCCGTTCCCACAAACTACTACTTCAAGGCCCGAGTAGAAACATGTTGTACCCATGGCCTTCCTCTCATCCCTCCTCCAATGAACCAGCTGCCCATATTGGAGAGAAGGCTCCCATGGATGATTGGCACTGTCGGTTAGGCCATCTTGCTTTCATTGTTCGTCAAGTTCTTCGTTCAAATAGACTTATAGTATCTTCATCATCCCACCATACTTCAATTTGTTCCAAGGCAAAAGCATGTCTGTCTACACTTTCCAGCATCCATGTCCGTGTCGGGCACCCCTTTACAATTACTCTTTCTTGATGTATGGGGCCCTGCTCCTTTATTTTCAATCAATAAGTTCTATTTTTGCATTGTTGATGACTTCACAAAATATAAGTGGTTGTTTCCTATAACTCATAAATTTGAGGTTTCTGCTGTCTTTTTTCGGTTTAAAAATTTAGTTGAAACCTATTTTGGCAGAAAAATTCAAGCCGTTCAAAGTGACAATGGAGGAGAATTTCATCCTCTCCAATCCACCCTACCATCAATGGGCATCACCCATAGATCTAGTTGCCCTCACACTCATCGCCAAGTGGTTTTGTTTAGCTTCGTCATAGACACATTGTCGAAACTGGACTCAACTCTCCTTGCCATGGCTCACTCCGCCCTAACCCTGTGGGACTCTGTATTTGAAACAGCCACATACCTCATCTACTGCCTCCCTTCCAAGGTCACTCAAAACAAATCTCTATTCCAATTTCTTTTCAATCTTACTCCCGATTACAAATTCCTCAAAAATTTTGGTTGCGAATGGTGACCCTTTCTTCTTAGACCTTACAACACACATAAGCTAGATTTTCGTTCCAAGTTGTGTGTTTGCATTGGCTACAACAAAGAGCACCAAGGCTACAAATGCCTACACCTTCCCAGTGGGAAGGTGTACATCGCTCATCATGTTGTGTTCAACAAGTCAACCTTCCGGTTCTCCAAAAGCAAACGGATGTCCCCAACTCTAGTTATGTTCAACTTACCTTCTTAGCCTATTCACACCTCACAATCTCACCATTCCCTACCAAATATTACCTTTCCACCATCCTCTATAACTCCTGGCAACTCAACCCCTACCTCTTATCTCTGATTCCCCACCCTTGAGTGTCGTTCCCAGTGTAATATCCTTGCAAGCTTCATCCAATTCCTCGGATTCTACTCTCTAAAAGAGAGTTGGGGGTTCGGAACTTGCTTTTGTTCAATCAAGCTCTCTTAAGGAAATTGCTATGACGCTATGTACATTAGAGAGGCTTGGTGTAGAGTGATGGTAGACTCTAAATTTGGCAGTTTGTGGGGTGTGCTGGTGTTCTAATGAGCCCCTTGGGGCATTTGGAGTGGGTTTATGAAAGTATATTAGGGAAATTCTCTAGCCATACCAGATTTGATGTGGGAGATGACTCCAAGGTTAGTTTCTGGAATGATTTGAGGTGTGGGGATATGGCTTTTAAGGACGTATTTCAATATTTATTTGGCATGCATGTGCAAAGGATCCTTTTGTTGTGGTTCACGTGGAGTTTTCGGTTGGCTCTACTTAGTGCAATGCAAGCTTTGCTAGAGCGGCTCATAATTGAGAGATTGATTTTTTTACCTCTTTCTTTAGGGTGTCTTATTCTGTTAGAGTGAGAGAGGAAGTTGAAGACAAGCTTTGGTGGGTCCCCTCCAAAAGAGCTGTGTTTGTTGTTTATAGTATCTTGGCTCGCAATGATGACTTATGTTTCCCTTAGAATAATGTTTCGTGAACTAAGGTTCCTCTTAGAGTAGCCTTTTTTACTTGCTTGGTGGTCCTAGAAAAGATCCTTACTATGGATAATCTGAGAAACGGCATGTCATCGTGGTTGATAGGTGTTGTATGTGTAAAAGGAACGAGTCTTTGGACCATATTCTTCTCCATTGTGAGGGTGTCAGTGTCTTATGAGATGTTTTCTTCAGTCGATTTGGGTTATCTTGGGTTATGCCTTGATGAGTGGTCAACTGATATTCGTGTTGGTAGATTGTCATGGTGCTTGGAGTGTTGCTGTGTGGAAGATGGTGCCTTAATACCTCTTGTGGTGTCTATTGACGGAAATAAATGATAAAAGTTTTGAGGACCGTGAGAGGACTTTGGAGGAGCTGAAGTCATTAATTTTCTATACTTTGTACCTTTGGACAATAGCTTTTATATCTCCTTTGGTGATTAGTTATCATGATTTATTTATTCTCTTTTCTCCCTTTAGTTGGGTGTTTTTTCATGTATACTTCTTGTGTACCTGGGGCGCCTTACGCATTTGATATCTCTATTATAAAAAAAATTGATGGCCCATTCTTGTGATAAGAAAATTTTGTACATATATGCACAACAAACCATATTAGGACAGGAATAGAGTTTTCTTCCAAACTGGGTTGGATGAACTTTTTCCAACCTAATCTATAAAAATGACGCGTGTCTGTGTTTTTAATAGCATGTGAGATGCACACGAGTTTGTAATAAATTTTATTCCAACCTTGTTCCTGCTATTAAAAAAGCAAGTACTTTTCACATAGGTTTAAAGGACAAATGTCATTTTTATAGTCTGAATTGAAGGAAGTTCTTCCAACCCAATTTGGAGGAAAACTGTGTCTTTAGCACATACTACATACTTATATTGGGGCATTCAGAAACGTGTTCATAAATGAGTGCACTTGAAATGATCAAATAGATGAGAGAGAATAATAGGAAAGGTAAGATCAGGATTGAAGTAATTTGTTCAAAGATGAGGAAGAGTCATTTAAATATGGGCAGAATTAAGAGGTAGAGTAAGGCTCCAAACAATGTGGGTAGAATTACTAAAGAAGGATAGGATAAATACGTTTATGACAGAAAATCTTAGATAGGACATAATGAAGCAAATTAATATAGGAACATAAAGTTTACCCCAATTGATTGGAATTAAGTCTTAGTTAAATTGAGTTAAGAATACACTCTATGCGTATGATAGACTATATTCGAACATGAATGGCTGTGCGTCAAGTGTGTGCCCTGCAATCTATGTATGTTTTCTTTTCCCTCTCTTGTGTTGTATCTACTGCATCTTATAAAATTGGTAGCAAAGCTTAAGGCATAAGTGTATCATGTCTTGAAACACCCGTTGCCTAATTAACCAAAATGGATTCAAGTTAAGGTTGTGACTTGGTACCGATAGGCTGCTCAGCTGACCTCCATCAGTAACTACGTTTGTCAGAATATGGATATGCATTCCCTTAGGAAATAGATTCAGAATTTGCCCTATAAAGTTGCTTCTGAACACAGCATATTGTGTTTCTGATTCGCTTCTGATAATCTGATGCACTGTTTGTTGATTGTTTTTGCAGCTGGTCCAAAGGATACTCCGATGGATCTCGTGTTGGAGAAGACGTATGATGCTAAAACAGGGAAGGGCGTGCCTGAGCTTTAAAGAGAGAACTATTTTCTTGTTCAACTTTTATGGTGAGAAATTAAAACTCGAAGATGTTGCAGAGTTTGAGAGTGCATCTTAGTTCTCACTTGTATGGTGAATGATTGGGAAATTTCTCATATCGAACCCTGTTTCCTCTTTGTTGTTATTCGGCTGATGCAGTGTAGGAAAAATGGCTGGAATGTTATTAAATCACATTCTCTTAGGTTTAAATTTATTATGTGAAGGCACTCTCAACAATATGACTTGCTATGCTCTCGCATGGACCACCTGATTTTTCTGCCACTGACTGGAATGCTCTCAGGTCCTGGTATATAGGGTTTTGGATCAATTTTTTTTTTTTTAAACCTTTATTATGTATGCTCTTTGAAATGTTATAGGTTTTTGCACTACATGTTAAATCTGCAGCAGCATAAGTCTGGCAGTAAATATCTCCATTGACAAATAGGCAGGATTCTTATCGCTCTTGATTTTTAAGGAAGAGAGTGGGGAATCAAAAATTGAAAATGGGTGAGCTTCTCAACAACAGACCCAAAACCGAAATAAAACAGTGTAGAAATATATATGAAGGTTAGGAAATTGGTCAAATAAGTGATCTGGTCCTTTTAAGGAGCCGCACGAAATGCTTACAGAAAAATGGGTACAGATTAAGGCAAATCAATTTGAATTTGAATTTAAAAACAACAATCACCACAAAAAGGAGGTTGAAGTGGTAAATGCACTACGTCCCAATCAAGAACCGAAGAAGAGAGAGTGGCCAACACAAAGATGGACTAGAAGTCTCTAATACTGGATCTAACCAAGTAGAAACATGGAGGTATAAACCCAAAACAAAATACAACAAAAAATTCATCAAAAAAAAAAAAAAAAAAACAAAACAACCAGTATCCTTCATGTATAGTTGGAATCGTCAATTGTAAGGGATCCATGTCCAATTACTTTCCTCATCCGCCATCTCTTCGTAGGAGTTTCTTTTAGATTGCTCTTAAGATTTTAGATTAGTTAGAATGCGATTTGGGATGGAGGAGGGGGAGTTGGTTGGATATAGAAATAGATGACATGGGATTTGGAGTGGGAAAAAAAATTTGGAGGATAACAAACTTGACTGAAAGAAGTTAACACTGCAAGATTTCAGAAAGCCCGCTTGGACTGCAATTTTTCTTGTATTTTTTGGTTAAAATCTGATGTAAATAAATTAGGAAACAACTATTACGTGTCAAAAACACGCCGTCTGTGGGAATCGAACCCACGACCACATGGTTAAAAGCCATGCGCTCTACCGGCTGAGCTAAGACGGCTTGACGTTTTCTACTTTTATTCTATTTCTCTTTACTAAAACCACCCATCCCATTCTCATCCCCACCCATCTCCCTCTCCTCCCACTATAAATATAAAATATTCCAACGCCATCTTCACTCTCTTCACCAGAAACCAGCAAATCTTCGCAACTATATATGGCGCTCAAAGCTAAGCTTCCTTTACCTCTCCTACTCTTCTCTCTCCTTTTTGTAACTGCTGCTTTAGCTCTTCCCAAGGAGGACCCCGAGGCTGAAGAAGTGCGAAATGTGGGGATATATTAATATATGAACAAAATGGGTTTAACGCTCAGTTGCTGGGTTTCGATGGCTGAGACTTGGATTAGGAGTTACCAAAGGTCCACCGCTTAGGGCATGGGCCAAATAGCCCATTTGGGAGGCTATCGGGGTCGGGCTCAAACCGGCCCAACAATTTGACCCGCGTGGCTAGGTCTCAAAATTTTGCAACTAATAAATCTGAGTATTTTTACAAGTGTGAACACTCAATCATTTTTTTTTTTTTTTAAAAAAAGAAATTATGAAGTTGGTTGGATTGTCACGTCAATATTGTAAATTAAAATGTGATTTCTAGTCTTATTCCTTGTGATATTCCAAAATTTACCGACTTCAATATAAGGATAATGAAGATTTTCAATTTTGTTAAGATTTATATGGAGTTGGGTAAATGGACTTAAATTGGAAAATGATGAGAATGACTAATTAAAAATATAGCGAATCAAAGGAAGAGAAGCCACACCATTATGGATGCTGATAATTCAATATGTGACGATAAATGAAACTGTTTTAAGGTGTTATAGAATAAAGAAAAATAAATATTTTAAAATTAATTGGTTTCATGATGTTTGGACACTTGTGAAGAGAGTTATGATTTTTAGAAGACGCAAGTATCAAATCAAAATTTCAATCTAACATAACCATAGCAAATTTGGGGGCATTTTCAGGCATCAAAAAATTTATGGGTTGTTGTGATTTTTTAATATGTCGTGGACCTTTAAATGAGAAAAATTTCAAGACAAATTTCATGTTATTCGGAGTTAAATCGAAAAAGTTATATATATTTTTTCAAGCTTTATAGGTTAAGCTATCAAACCATTAAAAGACTCGAATCTATAGGATTATTTGGATCGATGATCTCATTAGGCCATGATTTTTGAATATATTGCAGCCTAAAAGTTTAGATCCATCGAGGATTTTACAGAGAAAGAAGGACGAAAGTAAGAGGAGGAGAACAGGAATTAACAAAGGTACCACACGGGCAAAGGGATGTGGGCAGAGCAAGGTGAGATTTCTAACTCTTTCGCTTTCATTTAAAGATACTCATAAAGTTTAAAGATTGGTTGATGTTTGAATGCTATAAAAACTTGAGAGATTATGTGGTTCATTGCTTGAGTATTTCGATTTGGTGTTAAATGATGAGGTCTTGTTGATTTATGCGAGGGTTGATTGTTCCTTGAGTTGGGTGATGTCTTCCACGATGTGAATAATGTTGATTATCGGTTGAATGTAAAAATATACATATATATGGATGATGCTGATTAATCTGAGTTAGTGCTTGAATATTGATTTTTGCAACTTCAATTGGTTATGTATGAAACCGATCGATTATGAGGTTGGAATGAGATGGGTGTTGATTTTGTTGGGAATGCATAACTTTCGTAATTTTGGATGACTGAAATGAATGGTGATTTCGGATTTTGGTTAATTTCTTGGATTTTTGTAACATTCAAAGAAAGTTGAACAATACGTTGAATGAATGATATGGTCTGTTTGAATTTATCAAGCTTGATGATCCACCCACCCCCCATGAAGGGTTGATAGTTGTTTTCCATGTTTGAATAGTTTTGAGTTGATTTAAATGGTTGCATGCAAGGAAAATAATTTTTTTTTTTAAAAAAAAAAATCCAAAACACTTTCCACAAAACTCGGAGTTCCAGAAGGAACAAATTCATCATGTGTCCATGAATTGGATGATATAATAATACCATTTGGACCGGACACAATCCTAATAATGCCGGAGCTGTGTGCGTAGCAACAAATATAGGGAAGAAAATAACCTCAATATTCAAGCTTTCAAAAAAGGAAAAAAGGGTTCGAGAAATACAACATATATATATAACATAAAATGGTTCGACAAATTTAAAAAAGCATAAAAGGATCTATATTTCGGGGGAATTGTGCTGTCGAACATTTGCCTTTGCCTCATCAAGTAGTTCACTCAATGGTATTTTAAATAAGCTCATTATATCCTGCATAAATCGGGAATCCCAGCTCGCAGACGGAGAATTCCACACTTGTATCCATTACACTTGGCTCATTAACTGGTAGATGAATTCCACACTTCTTCACTTGTATTTCACCCTTAAGCTCTTCACTCCGGTCCATTGATAAGGATTCAAATGCGACGGACACCTCTATTTCGTCTCCACTTTTCATCTCAAGTCCAAACATCTGATGATCTCCCGTCCCCTGTACAAATATATGATCTTCACAGCTACCAAAAAAGCGAGCGGGCGGGGACCCTATGGAGAAGTCCATTTGGTTAGTTCTAGTTTTATTACGTAAGCTCCATTTGAAGTTACACACTCGAGATAGGTCTCTGGGTGTTTCCTTGTTTGCTGCAAAAACAACGCAAAGAAGCATCTTGCCGATTTTACCGTCCCAAAAGGAAGGTACACGAAAGGATATTAAAGAAGCCATTGTCTGATAGCTCCACCAACCAACTGTAGGGACAAAATAACTTCGAATCTCACGTCTGGGGAGGCAAATGGAACAACCTTCATTTGTCTGATGGCTAAACCAATTTGGAATCTCACTTCCTGGGAGGAAAATGCTACCACTACCTACCTCGCACATCATCTATTTCAAAAAAGTGTTTACGTCATAATTAGAGAGAGAGAGAAACAGAGAGAGAGAGAGAGAGAGAGAGAGAGAGAGAGATAACCTGGAGAACACTCTCCCTAAAAGCAGGTGATAGATTGTTGCACCCTCTCATGTGAAGACGTGCGGCAGATTGCAAACTCTTCAAACTTCGAATCTCAACCAGTTTGTGGCAATTATCAAGGAAAAAAGATCCGAAACCCTCGTCCGTCAAAGTTAATATTCTTTCCAATGATGTGCAGTCATTTGCTCTCAAAGTTCCCAAAACATGTACACTTAAGGGGACTAAGATTGATTGAAGCATAGTACACCCATCCAAATTCAATTCCCATAATCTAGGAAGGTAGTTGATGCAATTAGGTATGTTACGAAAATTGTTTCTCGATAAATCCAATATTATGAGTGAAGATAAACATCCAAATTCAATGGGAAACTCATCTTCAGACAAATTACGCCCACTGAGATCTAGTTCTCTCAGGTTTGTCAACGAACTTAATTCAAAAATGGAAGGTAACAAACTTATGTGGTTGGAGTTTTTGGGTGATATCCATGATGAGGACATAATTGCGGGATTTCTCATAAGACCCAATGATGATGATGGTCGTTGCTCTATAGTAGTTTTGCCTGCCAGCAAAATTTTTAAAGCCTTCATATTCCCCAATTTTTCTGGTAACTTGTCAAGTTCTAAGCAGTCAGACAACACAAGAGTTTCAAGAAGCTCTAAATTAGAAATGCTACTTGGAAGATTTCTAAGCTTCTTGCATCCCCGTAAATTTAGTTCCTTTAGTATTTTTAGAAGTCCAATAGACTTATGAACCTCAACCAAGCTTGTACAACCTTCAAGTATCAGTTCCTTTAGGCGAGAGGTTTGTACAAACTCCGGTGATTCGATGAGACATTCACTTCCACGTAATGATAATGTTTCGAGATTCGTCAAATTGCTAAAGGAGGATGGTAGTTGCTTAATAGCAGTGTTTTCCACATGCAACACCGTTAAAGCCATCATATACCCCAAGTTCTCCGGGAACTTTTTAAGATTAAAGCACTCAGACAAGACAAGAGTTTCAAGAGATTCTAACTTGTAAATGCTGCTTGGAAGATTCCTAAGCTTCTTGCATTTTTGTAAATTCAACAAAACAAGTCTTTTGAGATATCCAATAGACTCATGAACCTGAACCAAGCTTGTGCAACCTTCAAGTAGTAGGATCTCTAGTTTAGGGACTTCTGAGAAGTCTGGTGATTTGGTGAGATATTTGGAATTGCTGAGATTAAGGACCTTCAACTCGTTGAATATCTGTGAAACAAAATAAAGAAAAAATAATTTCTTGTTAGTTAAATATTTAACATTAATACTTGGAAAAAAATAACATTGTAAGATTCGTCATACTTTCTTCTTCTTCCAAACTTGTTTGACATTACTATGTTGCATGTCAAGAATAATCAGATTCTCTAGATGAAAGTTCTGTGGTAGAAATTCCAAAGGGCAGTTATGCCAACAAAGCCATTTTAGCTCTTTAGAGAGATGCTCATAAGATCCTTTTAGATATACTGAGTTGATTTGGAGCAATCTCAAATTCTTCATATTTGTAAATGCTTCAGTTTTCAAATGTTCATCATCAAGTACAAGGAGATTGAAAATGAGACCTTCGACTCTTTTCGATCCCTGACAAAATAGATGGTTGAATTAGTAACGCACATCCTCATTTTGTGTAAAGCTATAATAACTTTGAACCAAAGTAATTATTCTCACCATACTTTAAAAAAGAATACAATAGTGATTTGAACATGATTAGAATTGCATAAAATGTGATTGCATACCATTTTAATGTTGTAAACTGCATGATTGTATAGTATAGTATATATATATATATACAACTTACCGTATGGTTGTGCAATACATTTAAGACATCCTTGTGTAACCACAACCTGCTGCGTTCTTCTGGATATTTGGGGGATTCTTGACGAACAATTTCCATTCCCATATCTCGAATTAGACTATGCATCATCAACTTATTTTGGAAATCAACTGTCACAAGTGACCTTTGAATGAGAATAGGGATACCAATCCCTGGAGAGAAATTACAACCATCAAGTATTTTGATAGCATATTCTTTGTCCATACCGACAAAGAAACATGCAATATCAAGGAATATGTCATTTATAGGACTCTTGAGTGAATCAAAACTTATTCTAAGTATTTTTTGAATATTGTCATTAGGAGTACTTCGTAATCTTTCCATTTCACTTTTCCATTCGGCAACGCTTCTATCTTTAAGAAAAGAACCCAAAACCACAAGAGCTAATGGAATTCCTCCAGCATAACCCAATGCTTGAATTGAAAGCTCTGAGTAATCTTGCTTTGGATCAGCCATCTTGAAGGCATGCCAACTGAATAGCCGAAGAGCCTCCATTTGATTCAATTTTTTGACCTTATATTTTTCATCTACTCTCAATGGACTTAACACATGTTCATCTCTACTTGTTACAATGATTCTACTTCCCGGACCAAGCCATTCCTTTTCAACTAACCAATGTAGTTTTTCAAAGTCATCCACATCATCAACAATGACAAGAATTTTTTTTCCACGAATTCTTTCCTCAATTATAGTAATTCCTCTATCAACATTATCAATCTTCAAATTCCTTCTCAAGATATCATTAAGAAGTTGCTCTTGTAAATGAAGTAAGCCATCAGGCTTTTCTGTGCTTTCTTTAAAGTTTGAAAGAAAACTACTTCCTTCAAATACAACACATATTTCATTATAGACAGCTTTTGCTAGGGTTGTTTTACCTATACCACCCATTCCGTAAATGCCCACAATGCGAACATCACTTGTCCCAAGATTTAATAAATCTTTTATATCCTGAACACGAGACTTCATTCCTATTGGGTATTTGGCAACATTCAAGCGATTAGGGTTCACTTTACACAAAATTTCTTCAATAATATACTCTCTGATGAATCTGGATTCATACCTGCGAAAAATAAAATAAACACAAGGATAAAATAAATAAATAAAATTGTGACTCATCAACACCATAAAGCTGATATCATCTCAATCATTTAAGATATAATACGTCATGACAAACAATTACCTTTTATCAAATGTAGTGATAATTATCATTTAAATATATTTCTATGTAATTTAAGATATAATACGTCACGACAAACAATTATGTTTTATCAAATTTAGTGATAATTATCATTTAAATATATTTCTATGTAATTTCTTCTCCTAATAACATGCCATGAAACACTTTTTTTTTTTTTTTTTTTCCCTTCTAGCAGAAAAAGCCATTAACTGTTTTTAGCCAAGAAATGTTACAATATCATTCCTCTCAACTAGTCTCAAGTGTACGATATTTTATCTAAAAAGCAATCCTATACTTGATAATTCTACAGAAAAAAGGTTTGTCTCTAGATAGCATGATCTAACAGAAAACCATAAAGTTATTCAACTCAAACACTAATTTTCGTCAATCCATTTAGCTTAATGTTACTTTTTATCAACTCTTGTCTAAAATTTAAAAGAAAATAAAAGGACCAAGAAAAAAAATGTTTGAAAAAGTACAAGAGTCCATAGCATAATACCCATTTGCAATGCATTTGAGATCCCAGCCGGAACAATTCGCAGCATCAGTAAGAGCTTCCCTCCACCTCTGCACCCTCTCCATATCAGTTTGAGACAGCTCTTCATGCCTAGCAAAAGCTTTCGCAAAAGTTCCGGTCTGATTTCGAACATCTGAGGGGTCCACGTGATAAAATATGGGAAAAAGAGTGTGGCCTTTGGTATTCTTACAGTGCACAATCTCCACAAGCTCATCGAGGCACCACCTAGAAGAAGCATAGCCTTTGGAGAAAATCACCATGGAAATTTTTGATACACGAATCACATTGAGTAGTTCGGTAGAGATAGTCTTTCCTCTTGGAAGCTCTTCGTTATCCCGAAAGGTGCGAATTCCGAGTTGCACCAAAGCAGAGTAGAGGTGATCAGTAAAGTTCTTGCGGGTGTCTTCACCTCTAAAACTCAAAAAAACATCGTAATTGCAATGAGGTCTAGAGAAGGAGGTACTTGTTGTAGTTGAGTTTGATTGGACTGCAAAAGGAGACAAATCCGGTGAGAACCTGGAGGAGTACAGAGCACGCATGTATAATGGGTGCAATCAAGATTTTCCTTTTTTTAGTTTTTTATTATTATTTTTTCTTTCTAAATTTAAAAAATGAGAAAGATTTGTTAAACCTAATTCAAAATGCAAATTGTTTTTATGGATCATTCACTCTGTTTCTTTTTCAAATTGGATTTTTATTTTTTAAAAAATAACTTTCACTTCCAATGTGGCCGAGAACCAAGCCATAGTGGAAATGAAAGATTTCTATCAGCCTTTCAAATGGGTCTCTATGTTTCTCTCTCCTTGAGAATTTGAGGATGTATATTTGGCTTTCACTAGAGTTCTCTACTAAATTTTGTGGAACATCTACATCACACCAGTATGCCAAATAAATTAATCAAATCAAATTGCCATAACACACAAATACATATGCATATCTATTTCATCGATGTACAGTACCGTCCTTCTTAGAGTCTTTGCCGACAAGAATCTTGGGAGGCTGGTTTTTGTCTTGGTCTCTCACGGGTGATTCGAGCATTGGGAATTGAGGGGGATCGTAAGAGTTGATTGTAAGGTAAAGAACAATTCCTTCGGCAGGGTCGTTAGGGTTAATCATATAGTAAGGAAGGGATGCTTGGGTGAAACTGGAGGTTCCTTCTGAAAGAGGATTACTTGAATCCAATAACCTAAAGAAATCTGCCGAGGCCGCGGAAGCCATGGCAGTAATTGAACCGACAGGAAGTGGATGGTTATGTGTGCCGTAATAGGTTGTTATGAGTATAGACATGTCCTCTGAGCATCTCCACACCTAATTGCAAAACCATAAAGAACATGTATGAAAATTTAATACAAGGAAGGAATGAATGAAAACCTTGTACAACAATATTCATATTCAGTTTTGGCATATTATTGTACCAGTTTCCAAACTGGGCAATCTGGATCCACTATGCAACCATAGCTGTGTACTGGAAAAGGATATTCTTTAGTAGGAGATGTCACCTCGCATATTCCCCATTGGCATCCATCGTTCATCTATAACAAAACTTTTGATTAAATTAGAATCATGTGATTGTTTGAGCTCACACAAAAGTTTATATAAGATAATTAAACTCACTGAGGCTATTTCACATATGGCTATGACCATAACCAAAGCTTCCTTATTGGCTTGGAAGGCAACATCGTCATCGTCTTCTACTCCTGCTGTGGCCTCAGCTGCTTCCTCTGTATCATGCACATGTACTCCTCTTCAGTCTTTTTCAACTTAGCAATATATAAATAATAATAATAAAAAAATAGCTTTAATTTCCATTATATATGGCCGAGAACCAAGGCATAGTGGAAATGGAAGCGGAAATGAAAGATTTCCAGCAGTCACTCAATTGGGTATCTCTGTTTCTCTCTCTGTCTCCCTGAGAATGAGAATTTGAGGATGAAGAAGACTCCGCGAGCAAATATATATATATTTTTTTTAAAAAAATTAAACGCAAGAAAAAAATATTTGAGCACTCAGTCTTATCGATTACCTTTCCCGGGCTAATCGGGCCATCACACACAAATAAATACAAATGCATACACCTAACCATTTCTATTTGATCTGTGAGTTCAATGAAAACATTACCGTCTTCGTTTTGGTCTTCGACGCCGACAACCTGGGAGGAGTCGTTTTGGTCTTCGGATTCTGGCAGTGGGAAGCACAAAGGTAAGCATCGTCGTATCACACTGATGATTTGGTCCATGGGTGGCAGAGCGGTTGAAAGGGAGGGATGGCGGGGTAGTTTGCAGAAGAAATCGTGGTTTGGTGGGTAATATTAGGGGAGAAGTGAGAAATGTGGGAATTAAGTGTGCGAGAGAGAGAGAGAGAGAGAGAGGATCAGCTGAATGAAGATGAAGAAGAAGAAAACTCCATCATTCTTTTTGACTAAACGGTCTCCTCAAAATTTCTCGGAGCTTTCTCTTTTGTTTTACCTTTTTCTTTTTTCTTTTTTACTTTTCTTTTAGATAAAACGAATGATGTTCTGGTGACTGGGTCTTTGTTGACTGGATGAGTCAACAGCTGGGTTGGTGGTGATGAGGTGATTGCGTGGAATCTGCTTTGCGATTGCATAATGCGTTTTCTTTATATATATATATATATATATGAGAAAAAGAGAGAATTTTGTTTGAGAAGGGTATGGGAAGGCTCTTGAGTGGGGTCTCCCGTAGTCTAAAGCCAGAAAGAAAGCAGAGTTAAAAATTCCTTGTCTTCTTACAAAAAAAAAAAAAAATTCCTTGTCTTGAGAAAACATCTTGGAAGTTGCAGCTGTGAAGAAATGGACAACTATAAAGTAGTGCTGCTATACACAAATTTTGGTTGCAGGTTTTTCATCACCTGCTCATAGATCTTACAATAGTGGGTTTAGATGCCATGGATGGAGATTCAAATGCCCAGGGCAATATTACAAGTGTTTTGATTGAATATTTGTAGCTCCAGTCCTGTTTCACCCATGAAGATTACTAGTGTTTTTGCTTAAATGTTTAGTAGAAGTTTCTATGTTTTAGAGTTTAGTAGAAGTGACGATCAAATTACTAAAGCTGTTCGATTTAAGGGCCAAGAAAAAAATCGCCATACCATTTGGATAAGGTGACACATTGAAAGAAAAAATAGTCATGGGTTTCAATAATAGTCACATCACATAAATGCCTAGAAAAAACAAAAAGGGTGTCACATAAATATAGAAAAATTTGTTGTCATTTGTATCCATCTGAAGGTGCCATCAATTTGGATGTAATAGGAAGAATGTGCCAAATGATTTCCTAAATGAATAATTTGATTCTCTTAATAAAGAGGCAACATAATGGTCAGCCATTGATCTGTTCTCGCTATAAACTCTTATTGATCAAAATGCAGATTTTCACTGTCACATCGTAATAGTTGTATAGGAATCGTATGAGAGTATACTAAATAGGGAAAAATACACTTTACCTCCTGAACTATCCACAAATTTGCACTTTTAACCTCAATGTTTAAAAAGTGACACTTTACCCCCCAAAGTATTTGACATTGACACTTGACCTCCATGAGGACCCGGAGGCTGAAGAAGTGAGAAATATGGGGATATATATATGAACAAAATGGGTTTAACGCTCAGTTTCTGGGTTTCCATGGCCGAGACTTGGATTAGGATTTACCATAGGTCCATCGCTTAGGGCATGGGCCAAATAGCCCCTTTGGGAGGCTATCGGGGTTGGGCTCAAATCGGCCCAACAATTTGACCTGCGTGGCTAGGTCACAAAATTTTGCAACTTATAAACTTGTGTATTTCTATAAGTGTGAACGCTCAATCAATTTTTTATCAATCATTTTTTTTTTTTGAAAAAAAAAAAGAAATTATGGAGTTGGCTGGATTGTCAAGTCAATATTGTGAAATAAAAATGTGATTGTTACTTGAGTTGGGTGATGTCTTCTTCGATGTGAATAATGTTGATTGTGGGTTGCATGTAAAAATATACATATATATGGATGATGCTGATTTGAGTTAGTTCTTGAATATTGATTTTTAATTTGCAACATCAATTGGTTATGTATGAAACCGATCGATTCTGAGGTTGGAATGAGAGATGGGTGTTGATTTTGTTGGGAATGCATAACTTTCGTAATTTTGGATGATTGAAATGGATGGTGATCTCGGATTGGTTAATTTCTTGGATCTTTGTAACATGCATAGAAAGTGTCAATAAATGAACAATACGTTGATTGAATGATATGTTCTGTTTGAATTTATCAA
>NC_081550.1:20520682-20542230 GCF_901000735.1 Corylus avellana | reverse complement strand
CCCATGAAGGGTTGATAGTTGTTTTCCTTGTTTTAATAGTTTTGAGTTGATTTAAATGGTTGCATGTAAGGAAAATGATTTTTTTTTTTTTTTTTTTTAAATCCAAAACACTTTCCACACAGCTCGGAGTTCAGAATGAACAAATTCATCATGTGTTCATGAATTGGATGATATAATTGTATAATACCATTTGGACAGGGGACACACAGAAGGAAAAAGATAGTCACGTACGTGTTTCAATAGTAGTGTCACATAAATGCCTAGAAAAAAAAGTCACATAAATGGTAGAAAAATTTGATCAATATTTCCTTAAAATATTTTTTGCAAGTCCATGATGGTTTGTCCTCACAATAACAATCCAAATAATGCCGGAGTTGTGTGCGCAGCAACAAATATAGGGAAGAAAATGACCTCAATATTCAAGCTTTCAAAATAGGAAAAAAGGGTTCGAGAAATACAACATATATATATAACATAAAATGGTTCGACAAATTTAAAAAAGCATAAAAGGATCTATATTTGGGGGGAATTGTGCTGTCGAACATTTGCCTTTGCCTCATCAAATAGTTCACTCAATGGTATTGTTGTAACCTCATTGTGTCCTACATAAATTGGGAATTCCTTGTCGACGAAGAACCGACGTATTTCGTATCCACTTGTATCCATTACATTTGGGTCATCAACAAGATGAATTCCACACTTCTTCACTTGTATTTCACCCTCAAGCTCTTCACTCTGGTCCATCGATATGGATAGATGTTGGACGGACAGCTCTATTTCGTCTCCACTTTTCATCTCAAATCCAGACACCTGACGATCTACCGCCGCCTGTACAAATATATGATCTTCACAGCTACCAACAGAGCGATGGGCTATGGACCCTATCAAGTATTCCATTTGGTGAGTTCTAGTTTTATTACGTAAGTTCCAGTTGAAGATACCCACTCGAGATAGCTCACTGGGTGCTTCCTTTTTTGGTGCAAAAACAACGCAAAAAAGCATCTTGCCAATTTTACCATTCCAAAAGGATGGTACACGAAAGGATATTAAAGAAATTGTCCGACAGTTACACCAACCCATTCCCATTGTATGTCCTAACCAAAATGGAAGGTTACTTCCGGAGAGGCAAACGGAAAAATCTTCGTCTGCCTGATGGCTAAACCAATTTGGGATCTCACTTCCGGGGAGGCAAATGCTACCTCTATATGCCTTGCACATCATCTATTTCAAAAAAGTGTTTACGTCATAAACGAGAGAGAGAGGGAGAGAGGGAGAGAGGGAGAGAGAGAGAGAGAGAGAGAAATACCTGGAGAACACTCTCCCTAAAAGCAGGTGATAGATTGTTGCACATTCCCATGTGAAGACATGCTCCAGGTTGCAAACTCTCCAAACTCTGAATCTCAACCAGTTTGTTGCAATTATTAAGGAAAAAACATCTTATCGTCAAAGTTATGATTCTTTCCAATGATGTGCAGTCATTTGCTCTCAAAGTTCCAAAAACCTGAACACTTAAGGGGACTATGATTGATTGAAGAGTATTACATTCATTCAAATTCAATTCAAATAATCCAGGAAGGTAGTGGATGCAATCGGGTAGGTTACAAAAATTGTTTTTCGATAAATCCAATATTTTGAGTGAAGATAAAAGTCCAAATTCAATGGGAAACTCATCTTCAGACAAATTACGTCCACTGAGATCTAGTTGTCTCACGTTTGTCAAAGAACATAATTCAAAAATGGAAGGTAACAAACTTATGTGGTTGGAGCTTTTGGGTGATATCCATGATGAGGATATACTTGCAGGATTCCTCATAAGACTTAATGATGATGATGGTCGTTGCTCAATAGTAGTTTTGCCTGCAAGCAAAGTTTTTAAAGCCTTCATATTCCCCAATTTTTCTGGTAACTTGTCAAGTTCTAAGCAGTCAGACAACACAAGAGTTTCAAGAAGCTCTAAATTAGAAATGCTACTTGGAAGATTTCTAAGCTTCTTGCATCCCCGTAAATTTAGTTCCTTTAGTATTTTTAGAAGTCCAATAGACTTATGAACCTCAACCAAGCTTGTACAACCTTCAAGTACCAATTTCTTTAGGCGAGAGGTTTGTACAAACTCCGGTGATTTGATGAGACATTCACTTCCACGTAATGATAATGTTTCGAGATTCTTCAAATTGCTGAAGGAGGATGGTAGTTGCTTAATAGCAGTGTTCTCCATATGCAACACCGTTAAAGCCATCATACACCCCAAGTTCTCCGGGAACTTTTTAAGATTAAAGCACTCAGACAAGACAAAAGTTTCAAGAGATTCTAACTTGCAAATGCTGCTTGGAAGATTCCTAAGGTTCTTGCATTTTCGTAAATTCAACAAAACAAGTCTTTTGAGATATCCAATAGACTCATGAACCTGAACCAAGCTTGTGCAACCTTCAAGTAGTAGGATCTCTAGTTGAGGGACTTCTGAGAGGTCTGGTGATTTGGTGAGATATTTGGAATTGCTGAGATTAAGGACCTTCAACTTGTTGAATATCTGCGAAACAAAATAAAGAAAAAATAATTTCTTAGTAGTTAAATATTTAACATTAATATTTGGAAAAAAAAACATTGTAAGATTCGTCATACTTTCTTCTTCTTCCAAACTTGTTTGACATTACTATGTTGCATGTCAAGAATGACAAGATTCTCTAGATGAAAGTTTTGTGGTAGAAATTCCAAAGGGCAATTATGCCAACAAAGCCATTTTAGCTCCTTAGAGAGATGCTCATAAGATCCTTTTAGATGTATAGAGTTGATTTGGAGCAATCTCAAATTCTTCATATTTGTAAATGCTTCAGTTTTCAAATGTTCATCATCAAGTACAAGGAGATTGAAAATGAGACCTTCGACTCTTTTCGATCCCTGACAAAATAGATGGTTGAATTAGTAACACACATCCTCATTTTGTTTTAAGCTATAATAACTTTGAACTCGAGTAATTATTCTCACCATACTTTGAAAAAGAATACAATAGTGATTTGTACATGATTAGAATTGTATAAAATGTGATTGCATACCATTTTAAAGTTGTAAACTGCATGATTGTATAGTGTGTGTATATATATATATATACAACTTACCGTATGGTTGTGCAATACATTTAAGACATCCTCGTGTAAACACAACCTGCTGCGTTCTTCTGGATATTTGGGTGATTCTTGACGAACAATTTCCATTCCCATATCTCGAATTAGATTATGCATCATCAACTTATTTTGGAAATCAACTGTCACAAGTGACCTCTGAATGAGAATAGGGATACCAATCCCTGGAGAGAAATTACAACCATCAAGTACTTTGATAGCATATTCTTTGTCCATACCGACAAAGAAACATGCAATATCAAGGAATATGTCATTTATAGGACTCTTAAGTGAATCAAAACTTATTCTAAGTATTTTTTGAATCTTGTCATCAGGAGTGCTTCGTAATCTTTCCAATTCACTTTTCCATTCGGCAACGCTTCTATCTTTAAGAAAAGAACCCAAAACCACAAGAGCTAATGGAATTCCTCCAGCATAATCCAATGCTTGAATTGACAACTCTAAGTAATCTTGCTTTGGATCAGCCATCTTGAACGCATGCCAACTGAATAGTCGAAGAGCCTCCATTTGATTCAATTTTCTAACCTTATATTTTTCATCTACTCTCAATGGACTTAACACATGTTCATCTCTACTAGTTACAATGATTCTACTTCCCGGACCAAGCCATTCCTTTTCGACTAACCAATGTAGTTTTTCAAAGTCATCCACATCATCAACAATGACAAGAACTTTTTTTCCACGAATTCTTTCCTCAATTATAATAATTCCTCTATCAACATTATCAATCTTAAAATTCCTTCTCAAGATATCATTAAGAAGTTGCTCTTGTAAATGAAGTAAGCCATCAGGCTTTTCTGTGCTTTCTTTAAAGTTTGAAAGAAAACTACTTCCTTCAAAAACAACACATATTTCATTATAGACAGCTTTTGCTAGGGTTGTTTTACCTATACCACCCATTCCGTAAATGCCCACAATGCGAACATCACTTGTTCCAAGATTTAATAAATCTTTTATATCTTGAACACGAGACTTCATTCCTATTGGGTATTTGGCAACATTCAAGCGATTGGGGTTCACTTTACACAAAATTTCTTCAATAATATACTCTTTGATGAAACTTGATTCATACCTGCGAACAATAAAATAAGCACAAAGATAAAATAAATACATAAAATTATGACTCATCAACACCATAAAGCTGTTATCATCTCAATCATTTAGGATATAATACGTCATGACAAACAATTACCTTTTATGATAATTATCATTTAAATATATTTCTATGTAATTTAAGATATAATACGTCACGACAAACAATTACGTTTTATCAAATTTAGTGATAATTATCATTTAAATATATTTCTATATAATTTCTTCTCCTGATAACATGCCATGAAACTTTTTTTTTTCTTTTAGCAGAAAAAGCCATTAACTGTTTTCAGCAAAGAAATGTTACGATATCATCCCTCTCAACTAGTCAAGTGTACGATAAAAAAGCAATCCTATACTTGATAATTCTACAGAAAAAAAGGTTGTCTCTAGAGAGCATGATCTAACAGAAAACCATAAACTTATTCAACTCAAACACTAATTTTCGTCTATCCATTTAGCTTAATGTTACTTTTTATCAACTCTTGTCTAAAATTTAAAAGAAAATAAAAGGACCAAGAAAAAAAAATGTTTGAAACAATACAAGAGTCCATAGCATAATACCCATTTGCAATGCATTTGAGATCCCAGCCGGAACAATTCGCTGCATCAGTAAGAGCTTCCCTCCACCTCTGCACCCTCTCCATATCAGTTTGAGACCGCTCTTCATGCCAAGCAAAAGCTTTCGCAAAAGTTCCGGTCTGGTTTCGAACATCTGAAGGGTCCACGTGATAAAATATGGGAAAAAGAGTCTGGCTTTTGGTATTCTTACAGTGCACAATCTCCACAAGCTCATCGAGGCACCACCTAGAAGAAGCATAGCCTTTGGAGAAAATCACAATGGAAATTTTTGATACATGAATCACATTGAGTAGTTCGGTAGAGATAGTCTTTCCTCTTGGAAGCTCTTCGTCATCCCGAAAGGTGCGAATTCCGAGTTGCACCAAAGCAGAGTAGAGGTGATCAGTAAAGCTCTTGCGAGTGTCTTCACCTCTGAAACTCAAAAAAACATCGTAATTGCAATGAGGTCTAGAGAAGGAGGTAGTTGTTGTAGTTGAGTTTGATTGGACTGCAAAAGGAGACAAATCCGGTGAGAACCAGGAGGAGTACAGAGCATGCATGTATAATGGGTGCTATCAAGATTTTTTTTTTTTTTTTTTTTTTTTTCTTTTTTTCTAAATTTAAAAAATGAGAAAGCTTTGTTAAAATCTAATTCAAAATGCAAATTGTTTTTATGGATCATTCACTCTGTTTCTTTTTCAAATTAGATTTTTATTTTTTAAAAAATAACTTTCACTTCCATTGTGGCCGAGAACCAAGCCATAGTGGAAATGAAAGATTTCTATCAGCCTTTCAAATGGGTCTCTCTGTTTCTCTCTCCTTGAGAATTTGAGGATGTATATTTGGCTTTCACTAGAGTTCTCTACTAAATTTTGTGGAGCATCTACATCACACCAGTATGCCAAATAAATTAATCAAATCAAATTGCTATAACACGCAAATACATTTGCATATCTATTTGATGTACAGTACCGTCCTTCTTAGAGTCTTTGCCGACAAGAATCTTGGGAGGCTGGTTTTGGTCTTGGTCTCTCACGGGTGATTTGGGCATTGGGAACTGAGGGGGATCGTAAGAGTCGATTGTAAGGTAAAGAACAATTCCTTCGCAAGGGTCGTTAGGGTCAATCATATAGTAAGGAAGGGATGCTTGGGTGAAACTAGAGGTTCCTTTTGAAATAGGATTTTTTGAATCCAATAACCTAAAGAAATCTTCTGAGGCCGCAGAAGCCATGGCAGTAATTGAACCGACAGGAAGTGGATGGTTATGTGTGCCGTAATAGGTTGTTATGAGTATAGACATGTCCTCTGAGCATCTCCACACCTAATTGCAAAACCATAAAGAACATGTATGAAAATTTAATACAAGGAAGGAATGAATGAAAACCTTGTATAACAATATTCATATTCAGTTTTGGCATATTATTGTACCACTTTCCAAACTGGGCAATCTGGATCCACTATGCAACCATAGCTGTGTACTGGAAAAGGATATTCTTTAGTAGGAGATGTCACCCCGCATATTCCCCATTGGCATCCATCGTTCATCTATAGCAAAACTTTTGATTAAATTAGAATCATGTGATTGTTTGAGCTCACAAAAAAGTTTATATAAGATAATTAAACTCACTGAGGCTATTTCACATATGGCTATGACCATAACCAAAGCTTCCTTGTTGGCTTGGAAGGCAACATCGTCATCGTCTTCTACTCCTGCTGTGGCCTCAGCTGCTTCCTCTGTATCATGCACATGTACTCCTCTTCAGTCCTTTTCAACTTAACAATATATAAATAATAATAAAAAAAAAACAGCTTTAATTTCCATTATATATGGCCGAGAACCAAGGCATAGTGGAAATGGAAGCGGAAATGAAAGATTTCCATCAGTCACTCAAATGGGTCTCTCTGTTTCTCTCTCTGTCTCCCTGAGAATGAGAATTTGAGGATGAAGAAGACTCCGCGAGCAAATATATATATTTTTTTAAAAAAATTAAACGCAAGAAAAAAATATTTGAGCACTCAGTCTTATCGATTACCTTTCCCGGGCTAATCGGGCCATAACACACAAATAAATACGAATGCATACACCTAACCATTTCTATTTGATCTGTGAGTTCAATGAAAACATTACCGTCTTCCTTTTGGTCTTCGACGCCGACAACCTGAGAGGCGTCGTTTTGGTCTTCGGATTCTGGCAGTGGGAAGCACAAAGGCAAGCATCGTCGTATCACACTGATGATTTGGTCCATGGGTGGCAGAGCGGTTGATAGGGAGGGATGGCGGGGTAGTTTGCAGAAGAAATCGTGGTTTGGTGGGTAATATTAGGGGAGAAGTGAGAAATGTGGGAATTAAGTGTGCGAGAGAGAGAGAGAGAGAGAGAGGATCAGCTGAATGAAGATGAAGAAGAAGAAAACTCCATCATTCTTTTTGACTAAACGGTCTCCTCAAAATTTCTCGGAGCTTTCTCTTTTGTTTTACCTTTTTCTTTTTTCTTTCTTTACTTATCTTTTAGATAAAACAAAAGATGTTCTAGATCTTTGTTGACTGGGTGAGTCAACAGCTGGGCTGGTGGTGATGTGTGATTGCGTGGAAGCTGCTTTGCCATTACATAATGCGTTTTGTTTATATGAGAAAAAGAGAGAATTTTGGTTGAGAAGGGAATGGGAAGGCTCTCTTGAGTGGGGTCTCCCGTAGTCTAAAGCCAGAAAGAAAGCAGAGTCAAAATTCCTTGTCTTGGGAAAACATGTTGGAAGTTGTAACTGTGAAGAAATGGACAACTCTAAAGTAGTGCTGCTACACACAAATTTTGGTTGCAGGTTTTTCTCAAATGGACAATCAAATTACTAAAGCTGTTTAGATTTAAGGGCCAAGAAAAAAATCTGCCATACCATTTGGATAAGGTGACACATTGAAAGAAAACATAGTCATGGGTTTCAATAATAGTCATATCACATAAATGCCTAGAAAAAAAAAAAGAGTGTCACATAAATATAGAAAAATTTGTTGTCATTTGTATCCATCTGAAGGTGCCATCAATTTGGATGTAATTGGAAGAATACGCCAAATGATTTCATAAATGAATAATATTTTGATTCTCTTAATAAAAAGGCAACAAGAACATTGTTATCATAATGATGCAAGTCCCTTAATTGTGTTATAATTTGATTCAATTAGAATCAAATTTTTTGAGAATGATAAATCTGTGATTCTAATTGTAGGCAAAATAGGAATGAGAACTAGCGACTTTCCTCTCCTATAGTATTTATTTTTTATGGGATTAATGCAAGGCTTTTGTAGTATTAGGAATTCTCGAATGCATTTATTTTCTCGTGTTCATTGACTGGTTGCAGGTTTCTCATCACACCAGCTCTGTTTTAGATCTTACAACAGTGGGTTTATGCTGTCTGCTGTCGGCCTCTTTCTCCCTCTTTTCGACTAAAGCCTCCTCTGCGAAATTTCTCTGAGTTTTCTCCTTGACTGGGTGTGGGTGAGTCAACAGCTGGGTCAGCGGTGATCGAACTGGTGATGAGTGATTTGTAATGCCTTTTTTTAATATAAGAAAATACATATATCCTCTTAGAATTTACATTTATTTGCATTTATTTGAAATTTATCAATTTTTCATTCGAGTTTCTAAGCTGAAATATTACGTCCATTTTCTTGAAGATTTTCCCCTCATTTGAATCATAGCTCTAGCCTCTATGCTTTTGTAGGGAAACATCTGAAATTTCATAAAATTATAAAGCCTAATGTTATTTAATGCGGTGTTGTATGTGCACGCCACGTCTAGTAGCAAATCATCTTAAATTTACCATGCTCAAAAAAATTTAATTGTCTAATTCGAGCTTAAATTGAGCTGAGTTTGTTTTAGTACCCGATTTGACTTAAATGGCATTCTCAACAACCGTTTAAAGTATTTTAAGTGAGGTGTAACCACGACGTTTTACTATGCTACTTGATAAGGTTGAAAGTTTAATTTTATGTTGATTAAAATTTATTCATTTGCTTTCTTCAATGTACTTCAAATATGATGTGCATATCTGAGGGATCACCGTAACAATAATACAGAGTGTCAATGATTTTGCAGTATTCACACATACATACTGCTCTGTTCACGTACAAGCCGGATTTAAAATGTCCAAAATCAATGTGATTGAAGGTGCAAAAATGTGTCCAGAGTGGGAGTCCGTTGGATTAGCCACTTGGATTGCTCTTGCTCAAATCTTGATAGAACATGTCATTGAATTATGTTTCCATCTATTAGTATTCTTGTTGACTAATCGGTTGATCAAAACTGACGTTCCAAAGCACCTAGACCCATCTACAAGATTGGCCGTCCGAACACGGAAACCAGAGAGCAAAAATTCTTCCCCTACTCAAGGCCATCCGGACACTCTTTCCAGAGAGTTACGTACTATGTGATATCCCAAAATTTACCCTTTGAGTAAAGGTGACTTTAATATAAGGATAATGAATATTTTCAATTTTGTTAAGATTTATATGGAGTTGGGAAGATGGACTTAAATTGAAAAATGATGAGAATGACTAGTTAAAAATATAGTGAATCAAATGGAGAAAAGCCACACCGTTTTGGACGCCAATAATTCAATAGGTGACAATAAATGAAATTGTTTTAAGGTGTTACAAGATAAAAAGAAATAAATATTTTAAAATTAATTGGGTTCATGATGTTTGGACGACGCTTGTGGTGAGAGTTATGATTTTTAGAAGGCGCAAGTGTCCAATCAAAATTTCAGTTTAACAAAACCATAGCAAATTTGGGGGCATTTTCGGGCATAAAAGTTTATTGGGTTGCTTTGATTTTTTAATATGTCATGGACCTTTAAATGAAAATAATTTCAAGATAAATTTCGTATCATTCAGAGTTAAATTGAAATAGTGATATTTTTCCATCAAACAGTTAAATGACTAAAATTTATAAAATTATTTGGATAGATTAATAATCTCATTGGGTCATGATTTTTGAAGCCCAAAAGTTTAGATTCATCTAGGATTTTACCTTGAATTTTTATGGCCGCATTATAAGGTAAAATGTTACTCTTTTTTTTTTTTTTCTTTCTAATTGAATAGGGAAAAAAAGGCGACAGGGACAAATGCAACTCATCTTATAACATGACAGCACTTGTCTTGTGCTGTCCAGCAACCCATTTACACTAGTCTTGATTGAGTTAAAGGCCACTTGGCTCATCCTGAGTAAGAAACGGAACATACTTGGGGACTATGTGGTTCATTGCTTGAGTATTTCGATTTGGTGTAAATGATGAGATCTTGTTGATTGTTCCTTGAGTTGGGTCATGTCTTCCACGATGTGAATAATGTTGATTATGGGTTGCATGTAAAAATATACATATATATGGATGATGCTAATTATTTGAGCTTTGACAGATTTAGTATGATTGAGTTAGTGCTTGAATATTGATTTTTGCAACTTCAATTGGTTATGCATGAAACCGATTCTGAGGATGGAATGAGATGGGTGTTGATTTTGTTGGGAATGCATAACTTTTGTAATTTTGATGATCGAAATGGATCGTGATTTCGGATTGGTTAATTTCTTGGATTTTTGTAACATGCAAAGAAAGTGTCATGAAGTGAACAATACATTAATTGATTGATTGAAGTATATGTTCTGTATGAGTTTACCAATCTTGATGATCCAGCTATGAAGGTGTTGATAGTTGTTTTCCTTGTTGGAATAGTTTTGAGTTTATTTAAATAGTTGCATGTAAAGAAAAGAAATTATTTTTTTTAAAAAAAAAAATTCCAAAACAACTTTCCACACAACTCGGAGTTCCAGAATGAACAAGTTCATCATGTGTCCATCAATTGAATGATAGATTATCGTTCTGATAAGGTGACACACGGGAAGGAAAAGATAGTCATGTGTTTCAATGACAATAATAGTCACATAAATGCCTAGAAAAAAAAGGTGTCACATAAATGGTAGAAAAATATAAAGAATATTTCCTTAAAATATTTTTTGCAAGTCCATAATGGTTTTTCATCCCAATAACAATCCTAAGAGTACGTTTGAGATTGCGATTTCGTAAGAATAATCTGAGTTTTTAAAAGATACCGCAAAATGTAAGACGTTTGACATTGTAATTTAAAAAGCACTTAATTTAAAATAGGAAAAAAAATTGCGATTTATATAAGCAGGTTAGGGGGTGCTTATTTGAAAAAACACGAATTTAAACCAAAATTACGATTTCTCATAACAAATATTAAATAAATTATTTTTTAACATGCTTTACCAAACGTTTTTGCGATATTAAAAAGTAGTGACTTCAAAAATGTAATTTTTAAAATCGCACTTATTGAAATCACAATTTCAAACGGACCCTAATAATGCAAAAGGGATCGTTGTGTGTAGCAACAAATCTAGGGAAGAAAATAACCTCAATATTCAAGCTTTCATAAATAAATAAATTAAAAAAAAAAAAAGGTTCGAGAAAATACAACATTTATTTGATTTTCTAAATATTCAAAATTTTGTAAATCAGTTATCCCACAATGCAAGCAAAAGAAGATAAGAGTTTGGTAGGCCATGCGAGTAACGTACGTGAACATTATTTATTAATAAGTACACCTTCGACTAGCTTAGAAAAAACAAACACTCCTTCAATTAAAATAAAAAAATAAAAGAAAAAAAGCATAAAAAGATCTTCATTTGGGGGGAATTGTGCTGTCAATTTGCTGATGGATGAGACCCCGTCATCATCTGTAGCCACCAAGCATCAAATTCACTTTCATCTACAATATTTTCCTGATCAAGAATTAATTCACCGAATGGTATTTCCATGAGTCCTGCGTGCATCGGGATATTGAAGGAGGAGATCCCACAAATTATTTTGTCTCCACGTGTATCCCTTACACTTGGCTTCTTACCGAGTAGATGAATTCCACACTTCTTCACTTGTATTTCACCCTTAAGCTCTTCATCCGGGACGTCGACGGACACCTCTATTTCGTCTCCAGTTTTCTTCCCCAATTCCATCACCTGTACAAATATTTGATCTTCACAGCTACCAAAACAGCGATCAGCTGTGGACGCCATGACGATGTCGGTTTCGTGAGTTCTAGTTTTATTACGTACTTTCCAGTGGAAATTACTCACTCGAGATAGGTCCCTGCGTGCTTCCTTGTTTGCTGCAAAAACAACGCAAAGAAGCAACTTGCCGAATTTACCACCCCAAGAGGAAGGTACATGAAAGGATATTGAAGAACCGGTTGTTTGATGGCTAAACCAATTTGGAATCTCACTTCCGGGGAGGCAAAGGGAACAACCGGAGTCTGCCTTGCAGATCATCTATTTCAAAAAAGTGTATGTCATAGAGAGAAAGAGAGAGAGAGAGATCATCTATTTCAAAAAAGTGTATGTCATAAAGAGAGGAAACAAACCTTGAGAACACTCTCCCTGAAAGCGGGTGAAAGATTGTTGCACCTTCCCATGTGAAGACATGCTCCAGATCGTAAACTCTTCGTACTTTGAATCTCAACCAGTTTGTGGCAATTATTAAGGGACAAAGATCCTAAACTCTTGTTTGTCCAAATTAAGATTCTTTCCAATGATCTGCAGTCATTTGCTCTCAAAATTCCGAAATCCTGTACAATTAAGGGGACTGAGATTGATTGAAGAGTACTACACTCATTCAAATTCAATTCCAATAATTCAGGAAGGTAGCTGATGCACTTAGGTAGGTTACGGAAATTGTTTCTAGATAAATCCAATGTATTGAGTGAAGATAAATGACCAAATTCAATAGGAAACTCATCTTCAGACAAATTACGCCCACTAAGGTCTAGTTTTCTCAAGTTTGTCAAATAACATAATTCAAGAATGGAAGAAAATGAACTTATGTGCTTGGAGCCTTCGGGTGATGTCCGTGATGAGGATGGTACTCCACATCCAAGTAACGGCATAATTGTGGGATTCCTCATAAGACCCAAGGAAGATGGTCGTTGCTCAATAGCAGTTCTGTCTGCCAGCAAAATTTCTAAAGCCTTCATATTTCCCAATTGTTCCGGTAACTTGTCAAGTTCTAAGCAATTAGACAACACAAGAATTTCAAGAAGTTCTAAGTTAGAAATGCTACTTGGAAGATTTCTAAGCTTCTTGCATCCACCTAAATTTAGGTAAATCAATCTTTTTAGAAGTCCAATAGACTCAGGAACCTCAGCCAAGCTTATACAACCTTCAAGTATTAGCTTCTTTAGATGTGAGGTTTGAAAGAACTTTGGTAATTCGATGAGGCATTTACTTCCACGTAATGATAAAGTTTCAAGATTCTTCAGAAGGCTAAAGGAGGATGGTAGTTGCTTAATAGCAGTGTTCTCCATATGTAGCTCAGTTAAAGCCATCATATTCCCCAAGTAATCCGGCAACTTTTCAAGAACAAAGCACTTGGACAAGACAAGAGTTTTAAGAGATTCTAAGTTAGAAATGCTGCTTGGAAGATTCCTAAGCTTCTTGCATTCTCGTAAATTCAGCAAAACAAGTCTTTTGAGATATCCAATGGACTCATGAACCTGAACCAAGCTTGTGCAACCCTCAAGTATTAGTATCTCCAGTTGTGGGACTTGTGAGAAGTCTGGTGATTTGGTGAGATATTCGGAATTGCTGAGATTAAGGACTTTCAACTTGTTAAATATCTGTGAAACAAAATAAAGAAAAAATAATTTCTTGTTAGTTAAATATTTAACATTAATAGAAGGAAAAAAAAAAAAAAAAAAGCACTGTAAAATTTATTATACTTTCTTCTTCTTCCAAACTTGTTTGACATTACTATGCTGCATGTCAAGAATAACAAGGTTCTCTAGATGAAAATTCGGTGGTAGAAATTCCAGAGGGCAGTTATGCCAACAAAGCCATTTTAGCTCTTTAGAGAGGCATTCATAGGATCCTGTGAGATGTACGGAATTGATTTCAAGCAATCTCAAATTCTTCATATTTGTAAATGCTTCAGTTTTCAAATGTATATCTTCAAGTACAAGGAGATTCAAAATGAGACCCTCGATTGTTTCTGATCCCTGACAAAATAGATGGTTGGTTAGCAATGCACATCCTCATCTTGTGTAAAGCTAGAATAACTTTGAACTAGAGTATATATTCTCACCATAATTTAAAAGAGAATACTATAGTGATTTGAACATGATTAGAAAATGTTAAAATGTGATTGCATACCATTTTAATGTTGTAAATTGCATAGTGGAAAAAAAACACTATAAGATATATAGATATATATACCACTTACCGTATGGTTTTGCAATACATTTAAGACATCCTCATGTAACCACAATCTGCTTCGCTTTTTTGGATGTTTCGGTGATTCTTTATGAACAATTTCCCTTCCCATATCTCGAATCAGATTATGCATCATCAACTTATTTTGGAAATCAACTGTAACAAGTGACCTCTGAATGAGAATAGGGATACCAATCCCTGGAAAGAAATTACAACCATCAAGTATTTTGAAAACATATTCTTGGTCCATACCGACAAAGAAACATGCAATATCAAGGAATATGTCATTTGTAGGACTCTTCAATGAATCAAAACTTATTCTAAGTATTTTTTGAATCTTGTCATCAGGAGTTATTCGTAGTCTTTCCAATTCACTTTTCCATTCAACAACACTTCTATCTTTAAGAAAAGAACCCCAAACCACAAGAGCTAATGGAATACCTTCAGCATAAGCCACTGCTTCAATCGAAAGCTCTAAGTAATCTTCTTTAGGATTGGTCATTTTGAAAGCATGCCAACTAAACAGTCGAAGAGACTCCCAAAGATTCAATTCTCTGAGCTTATATTTTTTATCTGCTCTTGATGGACATAACACATGTTCATCTCTAGTGGTTACAATGATTCTACTTCCCGGACCAAGCCAATCCTTTTCGATTAACCAATGTAGTTTTTCAAAGTCATCCACATCATCAACAATAACAAGAACTTTTTTTCCACGAATCCTTTCCTCAATTATACTAATTCCTCTTTCAACATTATCCATCTTCAAATTTGTTTTCAAGATATCACTAAGAAGTTGCTCTTGTAAATGAAGTAAGCCATCAGACTTTTCTGAGCTTTCTTTAAAGTTTGAAAGAAAACTGCTTCCTTCGAATGCAATACATATTTCATTATAAACAGCTTTTGCTAGGGTAGTTTTTCCGATACCACCCATTCCGTAAATGCCCGCAATGCAAACATCACTTGTTCCAAGATTTAATAAATCTTTTATATCCTGAACACGAGACTCCATTCCTATTGGGTATTTGGCAACATTCAAGCGACTGGGGTTTACTTTATACAAAATTTCTTCAATAATATACTCTCTGATGAATCTTGATTCATACCTGAAAACAATAAAATAAGCACAAAGATAAAAAATTGTGACTCATCAAAACTAATAAAGATGTTATCATCTCAATTATTTAGGATATAATACGTCATGACAAACAATTACGTTTTATAAAATTTAGTGATAATTATCATTGAAATATATTTCTATGTAATTTCTTCTCCCGATGACATGCCATGAAACAATTTTTTTTTTTTAGCAGAAAAAGCCATTAACTGTTTCCCACAAAAAAAGGTTACAATATCATTCCTCTCAAGTGCACAATAGTTTAATCCTAGACTTAATTATTCTACAAAAAAAGGTTTGTCTCTAGATAGTATGATCTTGATATCCAATAGAGTCGGCACTAAACATAAAATCATAAACCTTTTCAACTCAAACACTAATTTTGTTCAATCCATTTAGCTTAATGTTACTTAAAAAAAAAAAAAAAATCAGTTTTTTTCTAAAATTTACAAGAAAATAAAAGGACCAAGAAAAAAAAAAGTATGAAAAAGTACAAGCTAGAGTCCATAGCGTAATACCCATTAGCAATGCATTTGAGATCCCAGCCGGAACAATTAGCAGCATCAGTAAGAGCTTCCTTCCACCTTTGCACCCTCTCCATGTCAGTTTGAAACTGCTCTTCATGCTTCCGCAAAAGTTCCAGTCTGGTTTCGAACATCTGAAGGGTCCACGTGATAAAATATGGGTAAAAGAGTGTGGCCTTCGGTATTTTTACAGTGCACGATCTCCACAAGCTCATCGAGGCACCACCTAGAGGAAGCATAACCTTGGGAGAAAATCACAATAGAAATTTTTGATCCATGAATAGCACTAAGTAGTTCCGTAGAGATGGTCTTTCCTCTTGGAAGCTCCTCGTTATCTCGAAATGTGCGAATTTTGAGTTGTACCAACGCAGAGTAGAGGTGATCGGTGAAGTTTTTGCGGGTGTCTTCACCTCTAAAACTCAAAAAGACATCGTAATTGCAATGAGGCGAGGTACTTGTTGTGGTTGAGTTTGATTGGACTGCAAAAGGAGACAAATCCGGTGAGAAACAGGAGTGGTAGACCCTGTAAAATGGGTGCAATCAATATTTTCCTCTTTTTATTTTCTTTTCTTTCTATTTAAAAAATGAGAAAGAATCGTTAAACCTGATTCAAAATGCAAATTCTTTTTATGGATCATTCACTCTGTTTCTTTTTCAACTTAGATTTTTATGGTTTTTTTTTTTTAAAATAGCTTTCACTTCCACTATGGCGGAGAACCAAGCCTTAGTGGAAATGAAAGATTTCTATCAGTCTCTCAAATGGGTCTCTCTGTTTCTCTCTTCCTCTCTCCTTGAAAATTTGAGGATGAAGAAGACTCCAGTATATTTGGCTTTCACTAGAGTTTCTCTGCTAAATTTTGTGGAGCATCTAAATCACATCAGTTTGCCAAATAAATTACTCAAATCAAATGGCAACACGTGCTAATCAAGCTATAACACACAAATACATATGCATATCTATTAGATGTGAGTGCGGCGAATACGGTACCTTCTTTCTTTGAGCATTCGCCGAGAAGAATCTTGTGAGGCTGGTTTTGGTCTTGGTCTCGCACTGGTGATTTGGGCATTGGGAATTGACTTGTAAGGTCAACAACAATTCCTTGGGAAGGGTCGTTAGGGTCATTCATATCGTAAGGAAGAGATGCTTTGGTGAAACTGTAGGTTCCTTCTGAAAGGCGATTACTTGAATCCAATAACCTGAAGAAATCTGCTGAGGCTGCGGAAGCCATGGCAGTAATTGAACCGACAGGAAGTGGATGGTTATGTGTGCCGTAATAGGTTGTTACGTGTATAGACATGTCCTCTGAGCATCTCCCAACCTACTTGCAAAAGAATAAAGAACATGTATGAAAATTTAATACAAGAAATGAATGAAAACCCAAGAGAAGCAAAGTGAAGTGAAATAAAGACTATAACATATTCATACATATTTCCAAACTGGGCAATCTGGATCCACTATGCAAACATAGACGGGTATTGTAATATGATATTCTTTAGTAGGAGATGTCACCTCATATATTCCCCATTGGCATCCATCGGTCATCTACAGCAAAACTTTTGATTAAATTAGAATCATGTGATTGTTTGAGCTCATAAAAAAAGTTTATATATGAGAATTAAACTCACAGAGTCTACTTCACATCTGGCTATGACCGTAACACGTGCATCCCTATTGGCTTGGAAGGCAACATCGTCATCGTCTTCTTCTCCTGCTGTGGCCTCAGCTGCTTCTTCTGTATCATGCACATGTACTCCTCTTCAGTCTTTTTCAACTTAACAATATACATATTTTTTAAAAAAATGGCTTTAACTTCCATTATATATGGCCGAGAACCAAGACATAGTGGAAATGGAAGCGGAAATGAAAGCTTTCTAGCAGTCAGTCAAATGGGTCTCTCTGTTTCTCTCTCTCCCTGAGAGTGAGAATTTGGGGATGAAGAAGACTGCAATATATGATATATATCACTGGAGTTGTGTGCTAAATTTTGTGGGAGCATCTACATCTTTCACTGGAAAAGTCAACAGCTGCTAGCTTAGGGTGATGAGTAATTGCGCAATCACACCAATATGCCATATAAATTACTCAATCAAATTGCCATTATACCCGCTCACATAATTTTTTTTTAGAAACAAAATTAAACGCAAGAGAAAATATTTGAGCACCGAGTCTTATGGAGCACAAGTCAATTTAATTCTAAAAGTTACCTTTCCCGGGCTAATGGAGCCATCACACACAAATAAATACAAATGCATACACCTAACCGTTTCTATTTGATCTGTGAGTTACCGTCTTCGTTTTGGTCTTGGACGCCGACAACCTGGGAGGCCACGATTTGGTCTTCGATGCCGACAACCTGGGAGGCCTCGTTTTGGTGTTCGGATTCTGGCAGTGGAAAGCACAAAGGCAAGCATTGTCGTATCACACTGACGATTTGGCCCATGGGTAGTGGAGTGGTAGATAGAGAGAGAAAGGATGGCAGGGTAGTTTGCAGAAGAAATCGTGGTTTGGAATTGGAGGGTAATATTAAGGGAGAAGTGAGAAATGTGAGAATTTTGGGTTGTGAGAGAGAGAGAGAGAGCGAGAGAGAGAGAGAGAGAAAAGATCAGCTGAATGAAGATGAAGACGAAGAAAACTCCATTCTTTTTGACTAAACGTTCTCCTCAAAATTTCTCGGAGCTTTCTCTTTTGTTTTTTGTTTTTTCACTTTTCTTTTAGATAAAACGAAAGATGTTCTGGGTCTTTGTTGACTGGGTGAGTCAACAGCTGGGTTGGTGGTGATGAGTAATTGCGTGGAATCTGCTTTGCCATTGCATAATGCGTTTTCTTTATATGAGAAAAAGAGAGAATTTTGGTTGAGAAGGGAACGGGAAGGCTCTTGAGTGGGGTCTCCCTCTCCCGTAGTCTAACCCAGAAAGAAAGCAGAGTAAAAAATTCTTTGTCTTCAGAAAACATCTTGGAAGTTGTAACTGTGAAGGAATAGACAACTATAAAGTAGTGCTGCTATACACAGATTTTGGTTGCAGGTTTTTCATCACCTACATTGTTTTAGATCTTACAATAGTGGGTTTGGATGCCATGGATGGAGATTCCAATGCCCAGGGACATATTATAAGTGTTTTGATTTGAATATTTTTAGCTCCAGTCCTGTTGCACCCATGAAGATTACTAGTGTTTTGGCTTAAATGTTTAGACTGTTTAGTAGAAGTTTCTTCTATGTTTTTGACTTTGCAATTTGCATGTGTGTAAATGTTTAGCTCCAAATACAGTGAAGGCCAAATGTTACTCTACAGTCTACAATATCAGTTTTTAGAGTAACAAGAAATCACCCATGTGGAGAGTTGTATAAAAAAAATTAGTAGGAGAAAAGAGAGAAGCTATTGGCTTGTGTCTACTCTGCATATAACCAGAGAGTCATATTTATGATTATTTTGGACAATCCAATGGTCCAACACATAATGGTCCGCCATTGATTTTTTCTCGCTATTAACCTTTATCAATCTAAATGCTAATTTTTACTGTTATATTATTATAGTTGTATAAAAATCGTATGCGAGTCTACTAAATAGCTTTTCTCAAATTAGATATCTTCAGTAACACATTGAAGTCCAACTTGATGGACATCTTCAATAGCATATTAACCTCTCTTGTAACAACAAAAAACTTAGAAGATTTGTAACCACCAAATCTTTAATTTTCTTTTATAACTTCCAAATTCTTAAATAAAATATATTTCATAATTATTTGAAATAAATAATTTTATTCATTTATTGAATAAATCTAACAGCAGCTTCACTACTTGAATTATTGCGTATGTACTAGTGTTTTGATTTGAATATGACTAGCTCTTGTTGCACCCATGAAGATTACTAGCTCCTGCTTCACTGTAGTGTTTTGCTTTAATCAAAATGCGGGAAAATGTTACCAGGACTAGTATTTTTGAATAAAGTTTCTATGTTTTAGACTTTGTAATTTGCATATGTGTAAATGTTTAATAGAAGTTTCTATTTTTTTTTTTTTTTTTTAATTTTTCGGGTAACAAACCTTCCTTCGTTCAAACTATATAGAGATCACAGAAAAAGAAAAAAAAATACAAAAACAAGCTTACTAGAAACCCCAACCGGATAAATCTCAAAAACAGGAATGAGATCATTAAGGGACAGGAGAGATGCGAATGCAGTCCGAGAAAACTCTTACTGCGGCGTATACTGATGATGAATATAACCATCAGAAATACAAATACTCCTATCAAACATCTAAATAGGTTTCCTAAAAAGCCATGGAGATTTAGATGATAAGTAACTATGGAAAAAAGGTTTCCAAAATGAAACCAGAAAGAAAAGTAAAAAAGATCCATTCCACAGACAAAGAATTTGAAGACCAATCGGATCAGGATTAAAACTAAGCAACAAAGCCAACAATTACAGAAAGTTACACAAGATAACAAAAAAAAAAAAAACAGCGGCGACTGAGGGATGCTTCAGCAAACGCTGCACGGCGCGTGGAACCCACGCGCGGGCACTTTAGGACTTTAAAAAAGCTAATCTTCAAGCCTACACAAATCTGGCCGATGAAGACATTAAAATGGAGTTCAGACTTTCCAATTATTATGTTTTACTTATTATAGTAGGAGTTGAGAAATACGGCACACTTTCTCGAAGTTCCAAAAATGCCGAGAATTTAAAAAAGATCATTATCACTTTTCCTTCTTAGGCCAATAAAATTAACTTCCCGACACTTTTTTTTTTTTTTTTTTTTGACATGTCTACATAAGTGGATGGAGATTGAATTTAGTGACCTTCGCTTCATGAAGAGTGATTTCCAACCGATTGAACTATCCCTTGAGGACCCAACACCTCCTTTCTATAGTCAAAAAAATTGTCAAGAGCATTTTTTTTCTCCCAATTAGCAGCGTTTTTGAAATGCCAATAATAGCTTCCATTTTTTTTTTTTTTTTTGTAGTGGTCGAGAAAAGTACTAAAATTTAATATATAAAATAATATTAGAATGAATGGCTAATTAATGTGTGACAACAATTCAAAAAAAAAAAGTGTGACAACTTTTTATTTTATTTTATTTTTATTTATTTTTTTAATGTTATGACTACTAGTTGAAGGGAGAAATCAATCATTGTTTGAATTTAATGATTTTTTTTTTTAAAAAAAATTATAATCTTTCTTTTCAATTTTTTTTTTTTTTTTCTTTTTATAACCTCCCTGTTGACTTGGACTCCTACTATAATAGATACCAAAGAGCAATAAAAATATTACTACATGACTTATGCACCGTAGTGCTACAAATAACTAAAAGACTCGGGCTGACTTCAAATATTACTCCTAATTTGAAGGAAAAACGAATACAAATGCGTTAAAATTTGAAAAAGCAAGCCGTAGGAAAAAAAAGAAAAAACAAAAAAAGAAAAAGTAAACGTGTTCCCATATTTAAGTCGACCAATTACATTTGGATACAAAAAGGTTTGCCTTGATTACAACGAAATTTAAAGAAATAACTACCAGAAATGAGTTCAAATCGAAAAAGCAAACCTTAAAAGAGAAGTAAATAAATGTGTACAGTGTACCCCATATTTAAGTTCACCGATCTATAAATTAATATAAGGGTTAAATACTAAATTAGTCCCTAGGGTTTCACAACTTTATTTTTTCTCCCCTGGGGTTTCATTTTTATCACAGGAGGTCTCTGTGGTTTTGATAAGTGACCAAATTAGTCCATCCGTTAGTTGACCGTTAGTTGACCGTTAAACTGACACGTGGACCAATCAGACGTCGACACGTGGCACATATATTAATTTTTTTAAAAAAATTTTTTAATTAAAAAAAATGTTTTTTTTTTAAAAAAA
>NC_081550.1:20512409-20520582 GCF_901000735.1 Corylus avellana | reverse complement strand
GAAAGCTTTGTTAAAATCTAATTCAAAATGCAAATTGTTTTTATGGATCATTCACTCTGTTTCTTTTTCAAATTAGATTTTTATTTTTTAAAAAATAACTTTCACTTCCATTGTGGCCGAGAACCAAGCCATAGTGGAAATGAAAGATTTCTATCAGCCTTTCAAATGGGTCTCTCTGTTTCTCTCTCCTTGAGAATTTGAGGATGTATATTTGGCTTTCACTAGAGTTCTCTACTAAATTTTGTGGAGCATCTACATCACACCAGTATGCCAAATAAATTAATCAAATCAAATTGCTATAACACGCAAATACATTTGCATATCTATTTGATGTACAGTACCGTCCTTCTTAGAGTCTTTGCCGACAAGAATCTTGGGAGGCTGGTTTTGGTCTTGGTCTCTCACGGGTGATTTGGGCATTGGGAATTGAGGGGGATCGTAAGAGTCGATTGTAAGGTAAAGAACAATTCCTTCGGAAGGGTCCTTAGGGTCAATCATATAGTAAGGAAGGGATGCTTGGGTGAAACTAGAGGTTCCTTTTGAAATAGGATTTTTTGAATCCAATAACCTAAAGAAATCTTCTGAGGCCGCAGAAGCCATGGCAGTAATTGAACCGACAGGAAGTGGATGGTTATGTGTGCCGTAATAGGTTGTTATGAGTATAGACATGTCCTCTGAGCATCTCCACACCTAATTGCAAAACCATAAAGAACATGTATGAAAATTTAATACAAGGAAGGAATGAATGAAAACCTTGTATAACAATATTCATATTCAGTTTTGGCATATTATTGTACCACTTTCCAAACTGGGCAATCTGGATCCACTATGCAACCATAGCTGTGTACTGGAAAAGGATATTCTTTAGTAGGAGATGTCACCCCGCATATTCCCCATTGGCATCCATCGTTCATCTATAGCAAAACTTTTGATTAAATTAGAATCATGTGATTGTTTGAGCTCACAAAAAAGTTTATATAAGATAATTAAACTCACTGAGGCTATTTCACATATGGCTATGACCATAACCAAAGCTTCCTTGTTGGCTTGGAAGGCAACATCGTCATCGTCTTCTACTCCTGCTGTGGCCTCAGCTGCTTCCTCTGTATCATGCACATGTACTCCTCTTCAGTCCTTTTCAACTTAACAATATATAAATAATAATAAAAAAAAAACAGCTTTAATTTCCATTATATATGGCCGAGAACCAAGGCATAGTGGAAATGGAAGCGGAAATGAAAGATTTCCATCAGTCACTCAAATGGGTCTCTCTGTTTCTCTCTCTGTCTCCCTGAGAATGAGAATTTGAGGATGAAGAAGACTCCGCGAGCAAATATATATATTTTTTTAAAAAAATTAAACGCAAGAAAAAAATATTTGAGCACTCAGTCTTATCGATTACCTTTCCCGGGCTAATCGGGCCATAACACACAAATAAATACGAATGCATACACCTAACCATTTCTATTTGATCTGTGAGTTCAATGAAAACATTACCGTCTTCCTTTTGGTCTTCGACGCCGACAACCTGAGAGGCGTCGTTTTGGTCTTCGGATTCTGGCAGTGGGAAGCACAAAGGCAAGCATCGTCGTATCACACTGATGATTTGGTCCATGGGTGGCAGAGCGGTTGATAGGGAGGGATGGCGGGGTAGTTTGCAGAAGAAATCGTGGTTTGGTGGGTAATATTAGGGGAGAAGTGAGAAATGTGGGAATTAAGTGTGCGAGAGAGAGAGAGAGAGAGAGAAAGGATCAGCTGAATGAAGATGAAGAAGAAGAAAACTCCATCATTCTTTTTGACTAAACGGTCTCCTCAAAATTTCTCGGAGCTTTCTCTTTTGTTTTACCTTTTTCTTTTTTCTTTCTTTACTTATCTTTTAGATAAAACAAAAGATGTTCTAGATCTTTGTTGACTGGGTGAGTCAACAGCTGGGCTGGTGGTGATGTGTGATTGCGTGGAAGCTGCTTTGCCATTACATAATGCGTTTTGTTTATATGAGAAAAAGAGAGAATTTTGGTTGAGAAGGGAATGGGAAGGCTCTTGAGTGGGGTCTCCCGTAGTCTAAAGCCAGAAAGAAAGCAGAGTCAAAATTCCTTGTCTGGGGAAAACATGTTGGAAGTTGTAACTGTGAAGAAATGGACAACTATAAAGTAGTGCTGCTACACACAAATTTTGGTTGCAGGTTTTTCTCAAATTACTAAAGCTGTTCAGATTTACAGGCCAATAAAAAAATCGCCATACCATTTGGATAAGGTGACACATTGAAAGAAAACATAGTCATGGGTTTCAATAATAGTCACATCACATAAATGCCTAGAAAAAACAAAAGGGTGTCACATAAATATGGAAAAATTTGTTGTAATTTGTATCCATCTAAAGGTACAATTTGGATGTAATTGGAAGAATACGCCAAATGATTTCCTAAATGAATAATATTTTGATTCTCTTAATCAAAAGGCAACAAGAACATTGTTATCATAATGATGCAAGTCCCTTAATTGCGTTATAATTTGATTCAATTAAAATCAAATTTTTTTGAGAATGATAAATCTGTGATTCTAATTGTAGGCAAAATGTAAGGGATGAGAACTAGTGACTTTCCTCTCCTATAGTATTTATTTTTTATGGGATTAATGCAAGGCTTTTGTAGTATTTATTTTTTATTTTGGTGACTTTCCTTCATGGGATAATGCAAGGCTTTTGTAGTATTAGGAATTCTCGAATGCATTTATTTTCTCGTGTTCATTGACTGGTTGCAGGTTTCTCATCACACCAGCTCTGTTTTAGATCTTACAATAGTGGGTTTAGATTCCATGGATGGAGATTCAATTGCCCATGGACAACAGCTGTTGGAAATATATAATGAAATATAGGGAAATATGAAGGCAATAAAATAATTAGGACTTCAAGGTTTGATCAATGATCACAATGACTATTTTTAGAATGTATTTTGTCCCATTTTTAAGTGCAAGGGTATATGACAAAATAACTCCAAATACAGTGAAGGCCAAATGTTACTCTACAGTCTACAATAGCAGTTTTTTGTAGTAACAAGAAATTACCGATATGGAGAGTTGTATAATAGAAATTAGTAGGAGTCTCCAAGGGGAAGCTCAATCGGCTGGGGATCACGCCTTATGAAGCGGAGATTAATAGTTTGAATCTCCACTCCCCTACTCTTGTGTGGACATGTCAAAAAAAAAAAAAAAAAATTAGTAGGAGACAAGAGAGAAGTTATTAGCTTGTGTCTACTCTGCATATAAATTATAATGAAAGTAATATTTATGATTATTTTGGACAATCTAATGGTTCAAAATCATAATGGTAAGCCATTGATTTCTTCTCGTTATAAACTCTCATTGATCTAAATATTGATTTTGACTGTCATATCATCATAGTTGTATAAAAATCGTGTTTCAAGGGGTAGCTCAATCGGCTGGAGACCACGCTTTATAAAGCAGAGATCACTAGTTCTCCCTCTTGTGTGGACATGTCAAAAAAAAAAAAGTAGTATAAAAAAGTTACAAGAATGTAGTATTTTTGAATAAATGTTTAGTAGAAGTTTCTATGTTTTAGACATTAAAATGGAGTTCAGACTTTCTAATTACTATATATGTTTTACTTTTGCTTATTATAGTAGGAGTTGAGACTTTGCAAACTGCAATTACTATGTTAATGAACAGGTTAAAAGCATTTTGGTTAAAATTTTAATATATGAACAGAAGTTAATTAACACCGTTTTTTGGAAAATTCCGTTAACTCTAAGTGAAACTTTCTTGGCGTTTCTATAAAAACATTGAGAATTACTTTAAATAAGCGCCGTCAATTAACTCTAAGTGAAATGCCAAGAATTTCCTTAAATAATTAGCACCGTTTTTAAAAAGCAGTAGAGAAATACGAGTAATGTTACAAGTTCCTCTTGTGTCACTCTTATGTCCCTCTAAGGATGATGTGACTCTTAAAATCACGACTGGACTTGTGATTGATCATTATTAGATTTTGATCAAATGGTAATTTTAAAAGCCACCTCATTTTTTGATGGACACAAAAGTAACACAAGAGGGACTAATAGAATTACTCAAGAAATATGTCTCACTTTCTTGGAATTCCAAAACTGCCGAGAATTTGAAAAACATTATCACTATTCTTTCTTAGGCCAATAAAATTACCTTCACGACACCACTTTTTTTTTTTTTTTTTTTTAATATGTCCATATAATGGGAGAGATATTCGATCTAGTGACTTTCGCTTCATAAGGAGTGGTCTCCACCTGATTAAACTACCCCTTGAGGACCCGACACCTCCTTTCTAGACGCAAAGAAAAGGTTGAGAAAATAATTATGAGTGTTTTTTCTCTGAATTAGCAGCGTTTTTGAAATGCCAGTAATAACTTTTTTTTAGTGATCAAAAAAAAAAAAGGAAAATTTTTGGTAGTTTGGGGGAGACATTGTCACAATTGAAAGTTTGGGAAAAACATTATCAATTGGGTGGTAGTTTGAGAGGAATATGTGACTTTTCCCTAAATTAATATTAGAATGGCGCATGGCCATTCGAATAAAAAAATGTAATATTAGTGACGTGGCTAATTAATATGTGACAAGTAACATTTTATGACTGCATTTTTTTGTTTAATGTTGGTTTTATGACTACTAGTTGAATGGCAGAAATCAATAGTTGTTTGAATTTAATCATTTTTTTTATTACCTTTCTTTTCATTTTTTTTCTTTGTCATTATTATTGTTTAAATTTTTTCTATTCCTTTCTGAGACATTTTTGCAAAAATATTTTTAAATTAAATTGTAATAAAAAATCCGCACTATAGGCTAGTCTTATATAAAACATTAAAACTAGAACATCTTTGAAACAGTAGGCCTAGATATTATCCCCATAATTGGGAAAAAAAAAAAAAAAAAAAAAACTTAAGTGATTTAGACATTATCACAATTGCTTAATTTGCATACATTTTTAGTGTTGTAATTAACTTGATTTATAGAGTTTTGGATTTAATATCAAACAATATGCGTTATGTTGATAATATTATTTAAATTGCAGTGCATACCAGGAAAAATGACAAAACTTCCATGCATATCTATTTAACACGTCTATTATGTGTCTTCTAGATTGCTTTTACACTGATATTGCTATTACAATCTAACACAGGCCCCTGTCGATACGGTTTATATTTTGTTAAGTCCATGCTTAAATATTTTAGGAGTCGAGGTTTGAACTCACTCATAATATTTGTTCTAATATCATGTTAAATTAATACCACTTGTCTCAAAATTTTAAGCTAATAAAAATAAGTAAATTTAACAATTTAATTAATATTCTAACAATTTTTTATGAATGCAAAAATATTGATCATAAACAAATTGGACCATGCATCCATATTCTATTATGGAAATTATTAAGCTAGACCTCTTGATAAACAAGAATAATTTTCTGCATAATTTTTCATTATTCAATTACCCTCAAATAGAAAAGATTACATCCGATAAAGGTGGAGATAGGCTGCCTGTTGACAAATAACTAAAAGAGTCTGGCTGACTTTAAATAGATAACTATGACTACCAGTCTACCATATAATATTCTTATTTCTTCTACTACTCAACGTAGCCATTGAAAGACAACAACAAAACAAGTAAAAGATAACTCCAAACTTCTTCTTCAAAGAAAGATATTCTTACATTACATTTGGCTCATCAACTATCAGATGAATTCCACACTTGTTTACTTCAACTCCTTCGCAAGGTGGGAAGGACACCTCAATTTCATCGCCACTTTCCATCACCAATTCATTAAATATGACTCCACTTTCCAGCTCATATTTATTTCTTGTGAGTGGCGTCAGGTATAGAAAGAAATGATCTTCTTTCCTTGGTAAAAAAAAAAGGAGTGCGCATGAAAATCGCCTATTTGGATTGTAAAGCGCCTATTTGCCCCTAGTGTTGGACTAAAACCCGTCCGGTTGCCTCTAGTTTTATTTAGGATTGTAACGTAAGGAGTATAATAAGGAGTATAATCTTGGGTTGAATAAAAAGCACAAATCGCACAAACAAGCAACCGAAAGAATTGACCTTTTGACATAGGAGGTACATAGAAGGATATCGAAGACCCAATTCCCTGATGGGTGAACCAATTTGGAACCTCACTACCAGGGAGGCAAATCATAAACAAAGTTTATGTTTTGTCATTTATGTTTATTGCATATTTCTTACTGTTTATGAAAGTTTTTTATAGGGTTCTTTGATTTTTTGTTCATTTATTTTTGGGGGAAGTTGGATTTATGGGTTGCTGGTTGTTTTAGATAGTGAAAGTGTTTGTTAATTTGTAGTTATAACGTGCAAATGATGGTGTCAGTGTTATAATCGAAGGTAGATTTAGTTATTCAAGTATTGGTTTTTGGTCCGATTGATCTTTTGTCACTATACGGCTATGATGTATGGTTCTTTTAGGATTTGTTTCTTTATATTTGGAAACTGAATGTAGCTTTAGGAAAAATAGTGAATTTGGGGCAATGGGTTTTAGTAGCATTATTGTTGTTTTAGTGTCTATATTTTTTTCCTCTTAACAATTATATCTTAATATGGCATCTAATGTATCTATTATTTCTAGTTCTCTATTTTATGTTTGTTTTGCATATGCGAGAAAGGTTAGAGTTGTCTCAAGTATTAAGTTAAAATTTTATCTTGCTGAAAAACAGCGTGTATGTCCTTGAGAATTAGGTTGTAACAAAATGGCGTATTTTATAAGAAAATGTAGATGGGCGCATTTGCAGGTCCTAAATTTTGTGCAAAGATACATTTAGACACTCGCATCATTACAATTTTGGTTCCTTGGGGAGCCATGCAACACTTCATTACCGTCTGCAAAAAACACCCAAAAACATTAAATTTTGAGGTAATTCGGTGCTAAAGAACCATCTCATCTCAGTAGGCCAGTTCCTGTGGAAGTTTCTTGCCTCTCCAATGACAAGATTGCTTACAACCATATTAACCACTTGGCAAACATGCTTTCCCCATGGAAAGAATACAGCAATAAGCTATCTAAACCTCTTTTTTTTAACATAAGTAATTGGCCTCAAGGGGGGAGGGGGAAGGGAATATTTAAACTAATAATCTTTGTTTCATGAGGTGTGGTCTTGGCCCCAAGGAGAGGGGGAAGGGAATATTTAAACTAATAATCTTTGTTTCATGAGGTGTGGTCTACATTCAATTTCTAAAACTATATATGAAAGAGATGCCAAAAAAAAAAAACTACTGGAAAGCATCACTTCTCCTTGGACTTCAATTGTACATACAATAAGTCAATTCAAAATTTTCAACCACTTCTGCTTCCTCTATCTCCTTAGTAATTAACTTTTCCTGACACAATTCAATCATATTGATTTGCAGAGGATAAAAAATGAATGAAAGGAATGACAGCTCCAAACATGGGAGTGAGGATATGAAAATATCATTTGTTTTGAGATTCAACATACTGATTGCATGTTTTTCCACTCATTGTTATGCCTTTATAGAAAGATGTTTTAGAATAGAGATTATATCAGTGCTTACAAACATTTAAAGGCATTCAACATATGTCATGCAATCTTCTTTGGAAGAACTAACACAATTTAACTAAATGATAAACTACTGAGTAAGGTCAAGTAGACCCTTCTTTGATAACAAGAATTTATATGTTTTGACACAAAAAATCAGAATATAGTTGTCTGTGTACTATTAGCATCAATACAATGTTTATCTAATATAAGAAACATCCATATGTTTTTCCAAAAATTCATGGTCCTTGACACCTATGAGTCACAACAGTGATTAAGTTTAGCTGCGTGGAAGGGACCATGGAATGCAGATGAAGTGAAGGGACAATAAAATACACCCATACGCCAATTACTTCCCATATACCTATCATTCTATCTACTGCAAATTGGAATTCAGCTCCCATACTATGCATTATAAATTACATTGACCGAAACTACAATAAAGTGTCCACACCTCTCTTCCCAATATTGCCAAAAAAAAAAAACATTTGCACAAAAGACCATAACCAACCTAACCGAATGTACTGCAATTGATGTAGAATACTCTTACGTTGTCATCTAGTAAGTTTCTTTTTCCCTGATAAAAGAAAATATTTTTTGTTATAATAAAAATTTTATTTTACTAATGTTAAA
>NC_081550.1:20494137-20512309 GCF_901000735.1 Corylus avellana | reverse complement strand
TGCGTTGCCGTCACAAATGCTGCGGAGTTGGGCGTGCCGACTAAGTTACTTGTGATGAGGGGCTCAAGTCAGCCCTACTATAGGGTTTATTAGTTATACAAACGACTAAAATTAAGCCTGAAAAATTTTATTAAAAAAAAACAACTTAAATTAATCTTATCTTATTCTTATTTTCAATGTGGATCTTATCTTATTCTTATTTTCAATGTGGACGAAGCTTATTAAGGCCTTGTGGCCTACGGTGATGAGGTATTAATTTCAGTGTTTTTTTTAATGCTAAAAATTAATTTTTAAAAGACAATTTTATGTTAAAAAAAAAAATTATATATATTTTAAATAAAATTATTTTTTTTGGTAGGCCAAAGCCACCAACCTTAAGGTGGTTATGCCCCTGATTGTTGTGACTTTGGAAGAGCTCTATACCATTTACAATCAACTTTCTACCTAGTCATGATGCGCATCCTCTGTGAAGACTTCTTAATTTTGCATGTCATGCAAAATATATTCTCTAGCTTGTTCTTTCTCTCATTATTTTTATTTTTTATTTGTTACTTTTTAAAATTACTATTGAAACTGTATCGCCTAAACGTGAGATTCACATGATGAATAATAGAAGAATGGGAGGAGTGAAGGATTATGAAAGAAAGTGAATCTTTTTCTCATTGCTCATGTGAAAGGAGTTGATGCTTTAATTAATTTCTAGCTAGCTAGTACAGTAATTGTCCACATTTTTGTTGGCCACCTATATCTAATTATCTATAGAATCCTTGAACTCTTGTGATTTAGAAACTTTTCTTTTAAATAATTTATCGTGTAATTTAATTTGAAAAAAAAAAAAAAAAACTAGCGGTAGAGAAGGGGTGATATTAAAATCTGTCAAATATATATGATGGTATAAGCTGGCCGGTCAGCCCAGTACAAATAACATTCAAACATTTACGTGCCTTAAGGCTTACACCCGGCCAGCTGCATCCACTAAATTAAATGGCATGAGCTCTTAGGATCCGGTCTTGTCCTTGATGCACAAGTTCTAAGAGCAGCTCTCCGCAAATTTTCACCTGCTCAAATGATATATGATATAATTTTATAAATATTCAAGTCAAAAGAAATTTGAGGCAGCTTCATGAATAATACATCAAAAAACACACAACTAAGAATGCTTCAACATTCATACACCTTTTGACGCATTAATTATATTAGGTACAAATTTTTAACTTTAGTATATCCGTATATATCCTTACGAGAAAACATTATCCACATCCCAATTGGCATTTACAAATGAAGATCACAGTTTGTTTTGGACAATTCGTAGTAGTTTTTGAGTTCGCTTATGCATTAAGTCTTTATAATTTCATTCCTAAAATGGTTTTCTTCTCTTCAATTTTATATCTGAACCATCGTATTTAGCAGATTAATGGAAGGGCTCCTGCTCTTTTTTTTTTTTGGGTAATTAATATAGCTGATATTGGTAGCTATTCATTATGAAAGGAGTTAATGTTTTTAGTACAATAATTGTACTATGTACAGTTCTAACGTGTATGGTTCATATGAAAGGAGTTAATGTTTTGTAGTACAATAATTGTGTAGTTGAATAATTGTCAACATTTTTGTTGGCTACCTATGTCTTGTCCACACCCATTTCACATTACATTTTGTTGGCTTCCGTTGAACTTTTGTGGTCCATTAACTTTTCTTTTAATGAAATTATGGTGTAATTTAATGCGGGAAAAAGTAGTGGTAGAAAAGGATGATCGTCCTATTTTTTCCCACGTCATCTCTTATCTTATTCTGACGATGCTTGCAAGAATTATGTCACATGAACCATGACGAAAGGTGGATGTTGTCCTGGTTCTGTATGGTTCATATGAAAGGAGTTAATGTTTTGTAGTACAATAATTGTGTAGTTGAATAATTGTCAACATTTTTGTTGGCTACCTATGTCTTGTCCACACCCATTTCACATTACATTTTGTTGGCTTCCGTTGAACTTTTGTGGTCTATTAACTTTTCTTTTAATGAAATTATGGTGTAATTTAATGCGGGAAAAAGTAGTGGTAGAAAAGGATGATCGTCCTATTTTTTCCCACGTCATCTCTTATCTTATTCTGACGATGCTTGCAAGAATTATGTCACATGAGCCATGACGAAAGGTGGATGTTGTCCTGTTTCTGCAAGAAAGAATTATCCTTGAAATTTTAGCCCCAAATTATGTACCACAGCAGGGGTAGCCATTATCCCCAATCTTTTATCACCCACTTTTTCTATAATCCTACACATCTTAAGAAGTTCTTGGATTTTGTGAAGAAATAAACTTCACAAAATCGTGAAGGGCTCTGATACCATGTCAAACATAGTTTACTACAATTGAAAGAAGTTATGAAACAGAGTGAAAAACGCTATGCCGACTCCAAAAACTTGTTTATCACAATTTATGCGGAATTAATATTATGAAGCAATAAACAATTCAATCACCCAAAATATATAAAGCAATAAAAAGGCAGACACAGATATTTTGGTGACGAAGAGGAAACCTTTTAGAAAACGTTCTAAAAGTAAAACCTCTCCGGGGCAGCCAAACCCAAGAAATCACTATCAAAAGATTATCCAGAGATTACAGACACTAGGAACACTTACAACCCTTTGCAAGACCTTGACTCTGTAAGATCGACAAGCCTACAACTCGTCTCCGCGCTCACAATCTTCTTCAACGTGATTCTCCTTTACCGGACCCTTCCGATAGACTTCTCAACCGTAGATTTATCAAAGGAATAATTAAAACTCTAAGAGATTCACTTTAACGCTCACCACATATGATCTCTCTTAGCACAGCCTCCGACGAACTCTCTGAGGGTGAAAATTCGTATTTCTATCTTCTATAATGATGTATATATACCCTCGACAAAACCCTAGACTTAAACCACTTAAAATCACGTTTTTGGGCCTCAAACTTACGGGGTGTCCGGACATGTTAATGGGCTGTCCGGACACAGCTTTGCGGAGCAAAATTTGAGTTTCTGGAAATGAGGTCCGGACCCGGGGAAGGCATGTCCGGACATGGGTGAAACAGCATTCTGGAAATGCTGTCCAGTCTTGATCAACAGCCTCGATCGATAGGCGTTTGTGGTCCGATTGAGCTGAAATTTTGCAGGGACGTTCATAACACATGAATCTACATTATGAACGGTGGAGATTGGATTCTGAGCATTCTATATCAGTGTTTGAGCTGTGAACAGTAGCATCTGCATTTTGGAACTGAATTAAGCCAACACAAGAACTAACAAACTCCCCCTTTGGCAATTCAGTGACAAAACCAAAATGTCGAGCCAATCCCATCATCTCCCCATATTTACTCCCCCTTTTTGTCACAGAATGACAAAAGGTCTTCATGTTTCCTGAAACACTTCACAAAATACATCAAGGCATATGTGGAACAAGAAGACATAAATAAAACTCATGATAAAAAAATGACGTAGAATGCATGATTATAAAGAAACATTAGCAAAACTCCCCCTCAATGTATGACTCAATTAACAATAAGAAACTGGAAATGCAAAGCATGTTTCTCCCCCTTAAAAGTTAAATGAACACACATGATAACACATCAATGACTCATGTATTGCACAATGAATATCCAAACATGCTCCAAATATGCAAAATATACATGAGACTAGAAATGGCTAGAAACTCATATTGCTTAACCCAAGCCAAGAAAATGTTCCATTCAACCTATGCTTGTGTGGTGTGTGGGTAAGCCATCCAAAGAGAAAAATTTTCAACTTACAAAATGAGGAGAAAGTTTCACCACCATGAGGTTTTGACAAGTATATCAAATCAAAAGTCAAACCTTATCATACTAGGGCCTAGCCACTCTCATCCTATACATTTCTCTTTGTAAAATATTTTGCACAAGTTTGACACAGTGAAATAAATTCCTTTTGGAATATGATCTTTTGATTTTATTTGTTTCACTATTTTGTTTATTTTTCTCTTTGAGAAAGTGTCATTAAACTTTTGGTGCTTATCACAACAAAGAAAGCAGGAATTTTTAAGCCCTAGGTTCAACTCGCATATGGTCAATTTGAAAAATATGACTAGTCAAAAACCTCATATGGTTACCTAACAGACCTCACAAATAAAGTGAAACAAAACCTCAATTTAAGCTTAAATGTGCACAAAGATAAAGCATAGGCAAAATGTACCACATAAGCTTAGGCTTTAGGTAACCACAAAAACAAGTCCATTGACACAAATTTTCATCTCGTGCATATTAAGAACATTCCACGATGTAAGGAATTAAATCCATAAAAAGCAACATGAGAAATTAATGGACTATCTAGGTGCATAAGACAAAAGAAAGAAAAGGAAACAATCAAAGTAACATATTTTTGTCTTTTTGAAATTTTTCACAAAAGAAAAACAAATGCAAAACAAAGAAAAATGCAATGCAAAACAAGACAACATGCTTGAATTGAGATTACAACAGGCAAGACATGAATGTCCTTTAGCATTAAACTTTCATCACATCTTATAGGTCCCACTACAAAATAATGATTTGGTTTAATAACTACTTCTAGGTCTTCACAAGACATTACACATTCCTGAACATTTGATTAGCAAGTAAACAAAAATCTTGGTGGTCCGCACACAACATCTCATGTATAAGCTTTTCAAAGATCATGATATATGAATTTCTTGAAAAATCCTTTATGAATATGCCTCAAAACATGAATCTCAAAACAATCATGTATATACTCTTCATACAGAAAGTGTAACAACAAAAACAATGCAGTGCATAAACAATAAACCAAAAACGAAAAGGAAAAAAAAAATGCAATGAAAAAAAAAACAACATGCTCTAGGATATTACAAAATAAGCAAAACAATCAATCCTAGGCATGTTATTGACTCACCTAACTTTAGGTGAGATCACTACCACTCCCCCTCAATGGGTGAATGGTATCATTCTTCCTAACCCACACTTGAGAAATCTTAGGTCTAGACTTATGACTTTGCTCAAACTTATCTAGCCTAGATAACACTTCTCTAATCATTATGACCAAACCCTCACTTTCTTTCCTAGAATAGGAATTTTCACTTTTATGCTTATGGGATTTCAAATCAAAACACTTTGGTCGAATATGACCAACCTTTCCACAATGATGACAAGTGGGCACAAACCTTTTAGAAGGTAATTTTCTATGAGGATGCATGACTCTCAGCTTAGGGTAAGATGCATGATGCTTAACATAAATTTTCTTACCTTTCTTACCATGGAGAGTCGGAGCAGCTGCATGATTTTCTTTCTTTGGAGTAGCTTTAAATTTCCAACAGTTTGGTCTAATGTGACCAACAATCCCACAATGATGGCATGTAGGAAAAAACTTACCTTGAGTTTGTTTAACTAAAGGAGTCTTAGAAAAATTAGCCTTGGTTTCTTTAACATTCACAGGCTCAACATTCAAGGACTCATTAGAAACATGTGAAGTAGATACACCAACATTATCAACAATCATACTAGGCTTGTTAGGAACAAATTCTTCAGTACAAAGAAAACTTTTCAAATTATCACTAGAGAAATTTCGTGAGAGTTCCTTAGAAACATTCAATTCATTCTCAAGTGATAAAGACTTTTCAACAAGCATAGAAATCTCAGATTTCAAAGAATCAATCAAGATATGTGATTTAGACAAATCATTCGCCAAAGATTCTTTATCAGATTTCAAAGAATCAATTAGGACATGTGATTCAGACAATTCATTAACAATAGATTCATTCACATGTTTAAGATCTTGAAAATCCCCCAAACAATTTGTGTATTGATGTCTCAAAATAGTGAATTTTTCCAACAAATTGTTGAAGGAATTTATAAGATCATATTCCCCTTGAGAAGTATTCATAGCAAACAGGAGTCAACAGATCTCACTCAACAATTTAATCCAAACAGAGTGAACCTGCTCTGATACCAATTGAAAATTCTAAATACGACTCCAAACGACACCAATAAGGGAGTTGAATAGGTGTATGCAAATAATACGCGGAATTAAAAATTAAACAATCATACAACCAAAATATGTAGAACAATAGATCACAGAGACACAAATATTTTGGTTACGAAGAGGAAACCATTTAGAGAAATCTTTTAAATGTAAAACCTCTCCGGGGCAGCCAAACCCAGAAAATCAATCAACTATAAAAGAATAAGGATTACAAGAAGTTCACACTTACAAAACATTTGCAATTGACACTTTCTTGCATAAGACAAGCGACCCACTTGACTTCTACCGCAGTAGCCCTTTCCAGAACATCTGGCACAATCCTTCTACTTGATCTCCTTTACCGGAACTCCGGTAGACTTCGGTTGTATATGATTTGTGATGAAGACACAACCTTTAACTCTAAGAGAGACTAACCCTAACACTCAATATCTTAAACGCTCTCTTAGCACATGGAATTCTTATGTGGAATTCCTTACAATTTCGTGCATAACAGCTCTCTATATATAGACTACAAGAAAACCTAGTACTAGTTGAAATGGGAAGAAAAACTAGTTCTAGTTGGAATAGGATTCATCCAAATTTTCTTCCTTATCTTGCGAGACGATTTTGGCATAGCTAACTTTCGAATTTTGAAAATCTTATTTCACAAAGATTTGTAGAATTTTGTGTTACCTTTCCAATGCCGCTGGTTTCACCTCAATCCGATTCTTGAGCCGAAAGTTATGGTCCGAATACTGATACATGTGCAGGATACGAAATTTAATCAAATCCTATTTTAACTCTAATTAAAGAATTCCGATTTGATTAAACTTAACCATATTATATAGGTATTCTATTATGATTGGTTAAGCTTAACCACATCTTATAGGTCTTCTCTTGACACAACACCTCGTGTATGCACTGCTGACGGGATTGCAGATGAATGTATTTTGTCACTGAATTTGACAATTCAAAACCCAACAAACTCCCCCTTTGACAATTCTGTGACAAAATTTACAAGTTATATCTGAATAGATAACTCCTATTTCCTGAAACACTCACAAAACATATTAAACGTATGTGGAATAGAAATACCCAATGTACCAATAATATAACATATTTGAATAGAATATAATCATGAATAGCTCACCAAATCAGTTAAAACACAAAACAAATATCATTCATAGATACAACAAGTATATCAAAATCAAAATCAAAATCATCTATGGTGTTTTATCTATTCTCAATCTGCACTCTCTAAAACTTTCTCTCCCCCTTTTTGTCATGAATGGACAAAGGGCAGTAAAATACCAATAAGCCCAATGAAAGTCAGAGAAACATAAACAAAATAAAAAATATGAATGTATAATGAGTGAAATGCAAGAGCATGATAAAAAACAATTCTCCCCCTTAGTGAATGACATAAAAAAAATGAAGAAAAAAGTCAGAATTTTATTTTATTTTATTTTATTTTATTTTATTTTATTTTATTTTATTTTTTTTCAATATAAGACTTGTTATGTCAAATACACTCACATGATAAAACATAAAAGACTCATGTATTAAGCAATGATTATCGGGTAATATCTCAAAATGTCCAAAATATACATGAGAATAAAAAAATATGAAACAAAAGTTTTTTCAACACAAGCAAAGCAACATGTTCCACTCGACCCATGCTTGTGTGTTGTGTGTGAAAGCTAACCATCAAGTAAGTTTAAGAACTTATACGGTAATGGGATAGGCTAGCAAGTAAAAACTTAAATTACCTCATGGGAAGATTGACATGTATATCTAAACAAAAGTCAAACCTTGCTAGGGCCGTGTCACCCTCATCCAATACACTTCCCATGTAGTAGTAGCACATACTCAAACATTGTCCGGTAGTGACCGTCTCTTTCCACAATGAAAATGGTCACGACTATTTCTATAGGGACAAGTTGAGCACAAATAAGACATAGTGAAATAGATTCCTTTTGGAATATATTCATATGTTTTCTTGTTTCACTATTTTTTTTTCTTTGAGAATGTGTCTTTAATCATTTAGTGCTTAAACCAAATTAGAGGAATGCTGGAATTTTTAGGTCCTAGGTTCAACTAGCATTTGGTCAATTTGATAGACACAACTAGTCAATCTTCTTCATATGGTTGCCTAACATAACTCACCCTTAAGGCCAAATTCATACTCAATTTAAGCTTAAATGTGCACAAGAGTTCAAGCATAGGTAAAATGTACCATAGAAGCATAAGCTTAGGCCAAAAAAAAATCAGTCCATTAATAAATATTCATCCCATGTATAGTAAGCACATTTTGAGATATAAGGAATTGGATCCATGAAGTATACATGAGAAATTTATGGACTATCAAGGTGCATATGACAAAAATAAGGAGACAACCTAAAAACTATATTTTTGTCTTTCTGATTTTTTTTTTTTTTTAAAAAAAAATAAAATGCACAAAATTAATGCAATGCATATATATGCAAAACTGAAATTAAAAAAAAACAAACAAAAACAAAAAAAATAATAAATGCAATGCAATGCAATGAATGCTACATGCTCTAGGATGTGAAGAAATATGCAAGACAACCAATCTTAAGCATGTTATGGACCACCTTACTTTAGGTGAGTTCACTACCACTCCCCCTCAAAGGGTGAATGGTATCGACCTTCCTAACCCAAACCTTCTTAACCCTAGGTACAGATTTGTGACTCTTGTCAAACTCATCTAACCTAGATAACACTCCCTTCATCATTATGCATAGCCCCTCAAAACCTTTCCTAGAATATGAATTCTCACTCTTATGCTCACGAGGTCTTAACTTAAAACAGTTAGGTCGAATATGACCAACTTTTCTACAATGATGGCAGGTAGGGACAAATTTCGGAGAAGCTTGTCTCATATGAGGAGGGATGTACATATACTTAGATCTAGACAAACATGACTCTACACCACCTTTTTCTTTCTTAGGAGCGGCCTTTTTATTCCAAGGTCTTTGGGATTTCAACTTAGAACAATTTGGTCTAATATGACCAATGATCCCACAATGGTGGCATGTAGGAACAAACTTTGCATGAGTTTGTTTCCTTGAAAGAGCCTTGAATTCGGGCTTCACACAAGTATTCATACAAGAAGTTTTGCCCTTATCCAAGCAAGCTATATTGGCTTTGACTTCTTCAACTTTCACATGCTTAACAAACAAAGTTTTTCTTTCAGAATTAGAAGCATGTAAAGTAGAGGCACCCAATTTATCAATAAGCATAGTATTTTCAGATTTCAAAGAGTCAATTAAGGCATGTGATTTAGACAAATTAATAACCAAAGACTCTTTCTCATGCTCAACATCATTAAGCTTTTTAAGGGAAATTTGATGATGATGAGTTAATTTAACAAATTTCTTAAAGAGCTTGTTATAGGCCATCTGAATTTCAATCTCCTCATCAGAATCCATGCTAAGGGATTGAGGAGTATTCATAGCAAACAGGAGTCAACAGATCTCACTCAACAATTTAATCCAAACAGAGTGAACCTGCTCTGATACCAATTGAAAAACGCTATGCCGACTCCAAAAACTTGTTTATCACAATTTATGCGGAATTAATATTATGAAGCAATAAACAATTCAATCACCCAAAATATATAAAGCAATAAAGAGGCAGACACATATATTTTGGTTACGAAGAGAAAACCTTTTAGAAACCGATCTAAAAGTAAAACTTCTCCGGGGCAGCCAAACCCAGGAAATCACTATCAAAAGATTATCCAGAGATTACAGACACTAGGAACACTTACAACCCTTTGCAAGACTTTGGCTTTGTAAGATCGACAAGCCTACAACTCGTCTCCTTGCTCACAATCTTCTTCAACGTGATTATCCTTTACCGGACCCTTCCGATAGACTTCTCAACCGTAAATTTATCAAAGGAATAACTAAAACTCTAAGAGATTTAATTTAACGCTCACCACATATGATCTCTCTTAGTACAGCCTCCGACGAACTCTCTGGGGGTGAAAAATTCGTACTTCTATCTTCTATAATGATGTATATATACCCCCGACAAAACCCTAGACTTAAACCACTTAAAATCACGTTTTTGGGCCTCAAACTTACGGGGTGTCCGGACATGTTAATGGGCTGTCCGGACACAGCTTTGCGGAGCAAAATTTGAGTTTCTGGAAATGAGGTCCGGACCCGGGGAAGGCATGTCCGGACATGGGTGAAACAGCATTCTAGAAATGCTGTCCAGTCTTGATCAACAGCCCCGAACGAGGGGCGTTTGTGGTCCGATTGAGCTGAAATTTTGCAGGGACATTCATAACATATGAATCTACATTATGAACGGTGGAGATTGGATTCTGAGCATTCTATATCAGTGTTTGAGCTCGTGAATAGTAACCTCTGCATTTTGGAACTGAATTAAGCCAACACAAGAACTAACATGGTCCACTAGAAGAAGTAGTTGTGCTAGAAAAGCCTCTCGGAGTTGGAACAAAAGCTATCCGTTTAGGATGGATCTGCGGCTGAGATGAGGCCTGTAGTGTCTCTGGGCAGCTTCAGTAGCAGCCAGCGAGATGGGAGAGAAGATAACTTCAATGTGTTGAAACGTGATTTTTTTTTTTTTTTAACAAACTCAAAATGAAATCAGTCTGAAAAATAAGAAGAAAAATTGTAATCTAATGTCTAATAATTGGCACAATTGGCGTTAGCCTATCTGGCTCTGATACCATATTAAACAATATTGTTTTTGTGTTTTCTGCCTACTCAATCGTATGGCAGTGTTTCTTATTTATAATAATATAAGAGATTGTTTTGTTTACAAGATCAATAACTGATAGAAACCTAATCCTAAATTGTCTTTGAGAAGTAATTCACTTCAATTCTTGTTCCTGCAAGAGTTTCTGTTTGAGCAAAGTTCCTTTGTCATTATTTTTATCACAATCAAATGTTTGTGATTTATCTGTTCCAATAAGTAACACTACTCAAATCTCCCACCCACTCAAAATAAAATAAAAAATATAGTAAAAGAGAAAAATAAAAACTGTTCTTGAATGAGAAGAGATTATATTCAAACTTGAACCGAAAAAAAAAAAAGAATAACAAAAGAAAAAGAAATTACAATCATCACCAAATACAGTTATCATAGAGAAGTTTGAACACACACAAAAAAAATAGATAAATAAATAAAAGAATAACAAAAGAAAAAAAAAAAATTACAATCATCACCAAATACAGTTACCATAGAGAAGTTTCAAGTAAAGGAATAGATATTCAAATCTTACATGTAGGTTACTTCACAATGACCAAAACAAAATAGAAAAATGAAATTACAATCATCACCAAATACAAATACCACAAAGAAGGTTCAAGAAAATGAATAGATATTGGGAGAATAGTTTCATTTCGGTGAAGGGCTACTAAAACCTTCTTATTCATAAAACCAATGGTTTGTCCACGCTAAAACCTTCTTATTAAGAGATGACAGATTCAAGAAAACTTGCATTGGTATCATGTTCCTCCGAAACTACTAGTTGATTCTGTAATTGTGTCCGGTCTAGTAGAAGAACTAGTTGTGCTAGAAAGGCATGCCCCTGGAACCAAAGATGGTCGTGTTGGAGTTGGAATTGGTGCAGCTTCACTGTCAAGCATGGTAACAACATTTAACATGGTGGGACGGTCATTTGGGTCATCTTGTAAGCATAAGAATCCAATATTTACGCACTTCACTAACTGGTCTGCATTGCAATCTTTACGTAGAGTCTGGTCCACTAAATTCAACACCTTGTTTTCATCCAACAATCTCCAAGCCTGAGACAATTTTAAAATCAAAATTTTTATGGACAATAAACCTACTAATGAAATTAATGACTACAAAAACTAAATACACTTACATAACCTATAAGGCTCATGTTGCCATCATTCTTTCTTCCACTTATAATCTCAAGTAGAACCACACCAAAGCTAAAAACATCGGATTTGAATGAAAACATTCCATTTTGTATGTACTCCGGAGACATATAGCCACTGCATTATAATGTTTATCAGTGGATAAGTTAGGATTGAATCAACTTTCGCAATTACACTATTTAGTGCCTACCATAAACTTACTAAGTTCCAGCTAGTTTGGTTGTGCTAGCCTCGGTTTCTTTGCCTTCAATCATCCTTGCCAAGCCAAAGTCGGATATTTTGGGGTTCATTTCTTCGTCTAAAAGAATGTTACTGGTTTTCATATCTCTATGAATAATCCTCAATCTGGAGTCATGATGAAGATAAACAAGCCCACGAGCAATTCCTAAAATGATTTTGAAGCGCATCTCCCAGTCCAAAGACATGCTTAGCGTTTTATCTTGAAAGATTTCCATTTGCCATTCGAGAGAACAATATTTTGAGCAATAGTAATAAATGAACTTCTACTAAAACCATATATATATATATGAAGCATTGCAAGAGATTATGAATTCAGTTTAGAGGCCAACCAAATATAAATGAGTCCAAGCTTTTGTTGGGCATGTACTCATAGAGCAAAATCTTTTCATATCCTTTTACGCAATATCCCCGAAGTCTAACAAGATTTCTATGTTGAAGTTTGCCAATCAACACCACCTCATTTCTAAATTCCTGTAAGCCTTGTCCTGAGACATTTGAGAGCCTCTTTACTGCAATTTCTTGACCTCCTGAAAATATGCCCTGAGAAACCATACTACCCATATTACCACTAACAAGAAACTAGTTTACATAAGGATTAAATACCAATTAATTTAGTGCAAATTACCTTGTAAACAGGTCCATAGGCCCCCTCTCCAAGCTTGTTTGCATCTGAGAAGCTATCTGTAGCTGCTAGAATGCTTTCCAAATCAAAATAAGGTACATCTATGCCTTTCTCATCTTCTTCTCTAAATTGACCTGACTCTATTAAATCTTTGACATGTTTTTCACTGTCTAATGAACGAAGTGCTTGATTTGTTCTGTCACTTCTTCTAATTTCTAAGTTCAGAAGACAACCACATATATTAGTTACATGATAATGATTTGTAAGGATAAATAGTTTTATTTGGATTCAAAGAGACAAAAGTTTAGATTGTGCACATTGTGCATTATGAAAAGCGAGGCCTTTACCTTCGTCCTTGGCCATCTTACTTCTCCATACGTATACAGAAGTAATGGTACATGTGAGAGCAAACACACCTACAATTAGAGGTACCACCACACTCAGAAGCAGCCGCTTCGTTCTTTTTGAAGGCTCTTTTAATCCCCGAGGAAGATTACCTTTACAAGAAAGAAACAGGACACTCATTATATTTGTGAAATTGAACAAGCTCCAATAGCTATATTAAAATGATAATAAACAAAATTTAATAGATATAATTCACCTTCAGTACAATTTAAAGTGGAGCCATTCCATTGGAAGTTTTGTTTACAAAGGCACCTCTTGTATCCATCTCTTGTTATATTGCAAATTGAATTTGGCCAGTCCTTGCAGTCTGTCAATGAAGTACAGGTTGGCTCTTGCGGGGGCACCCAACTGATTTCTACTTCAACTTTAGAACTAAAGTTGCCAATGGTCGCATTAAATGGCAATGATTGATTGAGTTGCAGATTTCCTCCTAAATTTCTATCATAAATATTTTCTGCATGTTTGATTTGGATGACAAATTTTTGTGTACTTGGAGTAATATTAGCAACACGATAAGTGCCACTGGGTGCCTTGAACCTAACCTGGCCTGAGGAGGTGTTGCAGTAGAAACTGAAGTATATGGGGTCACCACAATTTGTTCCAGTGCTCAGCGGATAGGGGATCAGGTTTGTGCCACAAGGCTCACAATTCCTAGCAGTAGGTTCTACAAAAGTATAAAATTTTGAATCATAATTAAACATTAAAAAATGAGCCTTAGCCCTTGTTGTATCCAAAAACAAAAATAGAAAATAGGAAACTAAAATGTTCTCGTAAAGTGTGTTGCTTTCTTTAAGAAATTATTAATTTGTCTCTCATCCTACTAGAGCGTAAATACAAGTGCATACACTTAATTATTGGTTGCTTTAAAGCAGTAACTTAGTGTGAGTTGAGATTTATATATACCATCTTAATTCTCTCCTTTTTTTTTTTTTTTTTTTTTTTTTCTTTTTCTAATATGGGACTCCTCCATCTAAGTCCTCCATCCACAAACAAAGTTAATTTTTTAAACTGACCAACAGAATTAAACAGAACTATGGATTTTGAGGGTAAAAAGATAGATTTTAGATCTAGGATACCAGCAAAGGTGGCTTATCACTTCCTTTTTAACATCAATGATGAATTTTTAATTTTGCAAAAAACAAAACGGCTAATTAGCCAGATCAGTATCTATGGATGGAATTCAGCTACTGAATTAATGTGTAAAAGGAGTACCTATAACAGATTTTGCGACTCGGACAAAGATGTTATGACCACCATTTGTGTACTCTTCTTGAAGATTATTTAGATCCGAATTCCAAATCCAGCAGATGTCGGTCCCAGTAGTATCATATGAATAAGCCTGGCACTGGCTGTTCTCAAGGCAGTACTCTTTTCTGCATTCTGTTTCATTTTCTACCTTGGAATTAAAGTCTGGTTTGCCCACTTTCATCATCTGTAAGCTCAAGAACATGTCGCTGTTGTCAGATGATGTCGAATTTCTAGTGCACCCACCCAAAAAATCTCCAGAATCCCAGTGCTTCGGGTTAGTAGGCTGGAAGCCAGGCAAACATTTGCATACCACCCTATTGTTAATATTGCAGACGCCGAATTTCCCACAAGCATTGTAAATGCTACATTCGTCTTCCGGCTCCCTCCATATCAAATCCCAATTTCCCTTTTCCGCATTCCAGTTCAGATACTGTAATTCCCCCGCATAATTCAACACCAACCTTCTGATACTTGAATCCTGCGAACACCTGATCACATACGCGGTACGCCTGAAGCAGTTGCTTTTATTTGATAATAAGTTGGCTACGGCATCGGGGAAACTGGGCCTTTCACCTGAGCTGAAGAAGTTGCCTGACATCCAACTTCTCCAATAATCGCCTGTCTTTTTTGAGATAACGTATTTGCCCTCTTCTTCTTGATATTGCTGAAACGTGAAATCCCCACTTTCTGGGTCACCATCACCTATCCATGAAGTCAATGTCAGCTCTTTATCCATCTTCATACCTGGAAGAACTGTATCAGTTGGATTTCTGAAGCTCTCCCACAGACTCGTCCCCAGCTGATCACCCCCTAAGACCAGGTTTCCAGAATCCATGAGCGTCACAGATCGATATGTAGACCGAGAACTCTCATCGTCTACACTCCAATAAACGTGTCTAGTTTTAATATCCCATATCTGAAACTTGCCATCGTTTGTAATTCCAAAAGAAACTCCCGTGGAACCGTTGAGGACAGGTTTGTCTCGGTTGGCAACCCATACAACTGTTTGTTGATCCCATTTGTACCATATCCCGACATAGCTTTTGGAGCTAGAGCTTCCCGTAGCGTTAAAGAATCCCAATTCAAACGTTTCACTACTGGAGACAAGGGTTTTATTGTCAGTAATCCACTCTCCACGCTTTAATGTATCTTGGCCTGTGACATAGAAATCCACACGACAGGAATACAACAAGAGTATGTACAACAATATAGTACAGTTGATTTTTCTTCTTTGGCTTACCATAACGAATAAAGCATGGATGCAGGTAACTAATTTAATGCAAATTAGTTGAATGCTTGAAACGTGATCTTGAAGAAAATCATCAAATATGGCGAAACAGAGAACCTTGGTCTTCCGAGTCAATCCGACCGGCCTCGAGCTCTCGGCTTGAAATTGGGTTTTGACGATGGGTTTTGCTGGAGCAATTTGTAAAGATAGTATAGAGACTAGAGAGGAGCTCCTTGGGCAGGATTATAGCAAATCTGACCAAGAGAGAGTTAAAGAGCATTTCCCGTAGATGTAGGCAAAATATCTATCGAAAAAGTACAATTTTTTATCTTAAAGTCAGAGGATGAGAGAGAGTAAAAAGAAAAAAGTGAGTGAAAAATAATAATAAATATAACTTATTCTCTAAATAATGAATAAACTAATCACTTTATTTACTATTTATGCTTAAAGGAAAAACTACAAAATAACTTACGAGGACAGCGACATAAATCTATCCTATAGATTTTGTTTGTAGTGCAGATGTACTTTTCGTAAATTTATGACCAGACTTGCTCTTCAGATATATTTTCTTAGAGCATTCTCAATAGGTTTTTTGTTATTTTTCTTATATTTGAGGATTTAAATTACTTTGTATTTTTTTTATGTTAAAATACACCACAATAGCTTCCATTCATCATTTTTTATATCATTAAAATATTTATTTTTTTAATTATATTATATACATGAGAGGAGAGACAAGATAGAATTGTGAGACAGGAGAGAAAAGAAAAGAGATTAACATCAATAATGCAAGACTGGTCCAAGGATAAAAATCAACCGTCCAAATTGAGAATTTGAGGTTCTCAAATCCCCTCATGAATTCGAGGGGAACCTGATCGGGGTAATTGTAGGATATTGTTTTTTCAGATCAGATTCTCAGTGTTGGACCAGTCTTGCATTATTGCATGAGAGGGTCAGATAAAGATTCCTGCTTTGAACAGTGAGATTAACATCAAAGATAGTCTAAGATTGTGGGCATTGTCATGTCCCATAAATCTGGGCAAATGGGTTTTGAGGGTATGGACTAATTAATTACTCCTTGTTCTAGGCCATCGGTGAGGCCGGAATGGTCACGCCAGGAGACTCTTTGGTTGTACGGCATCCTCCCGGAGTGTTGAGATTCGAAGTAGAGAAGGCTCTTTGTGAGAGCATCTGAATAATCGAAGGCTCCAGAAGAGGTGGAAATGGAAAACAGGGATAGAAGAAGGCAACCTCAACCGGCATTGTTGAAGGTATTCTACAATGGTGTAGAATAAAATGGGTTTGGCCATGCGGTGTCTTCGGCCACCCCAATCTGCCTATGGGGTGGCCGAAGCCAACCTCAACCGGCATTTAGTGGTGGTACAGTCATCTTAAGGGCTAAATTAAAAAAGTTGAAATTTTTTAGCTGTCGGGGGTGATCGAACTATCTTTTAGCTCTCAACAGGGTTGGCCCGCTACCGCTTGGGGGCAAAATGGGGTGGCACTTTATTATTATTTTGATTTTGATTTATTTTCTAAACATAAATAATAGTATATTATTATTATGTAGTGAAATGTTTTGAACCGTTGGATAAAAATCAACGTTCCAAATTCATTCCTGAGGGGATTTTGGTCCCAATTACCCTGCTATTTCTTTGTTTGTCTGCATCTTATTGGGATCATATATATTTGGAGTAATACTATAAATCTTTTTAGAGTTCTCTTAAAGTCATTTCAAATGTGATGTGACTTTTAAAATCACTAATAAATCAAAAGTCAATAAATTACATCTTAAATTCAACAGTAATTTGAAAAGCCACATCACATTTGATATGATTATAGGAGAATTCTAAAAAGATTTATAGCATTATTAATACATTTGATGTAAATGTATTCTTCATTTGGTTAATTATCACTCAAAATTTCGGTTGCTTAGGAACTTCCTTGTAAGAACCATATTTTGGTTGGTCGTCATTGACTTTGTTTCTATATGATGCTATTGTGCTACACAAAGATGCCTAGGTGGTGGTGGTGGGAAAGGGTGAAAAGTGTACTTAATTTTATTAGTTGAGTTGAGCTGATGAAGATTTTCCAACTGATCAAAATTCCTAGAATTGTAAAGATTGATGTATTTTACTCTAAAGGACTCCAGGCTCCTTACAGCTGAGTCTAAATCCTGAAAGAAACAAGCAGAAGCTAATCAATTATTAGTTAATTGAGGTATTAAATGTAGACGAAGTTCAAAGTTGATTCAACATTGTAACAGGAACCAATCTTAATCAGCATTCAACTCAATATACAACTGTAAAGTGAGATCCTATCCTATTTCAATAATTGATATCCGTAGAACAAGGTGGTATGGAGGGGCAGACTTAGAGATTGGTGTTTGGGGGTAAAATTCTAAAAAAAATAATAATTTGAAAGGTCAAAAATTAAATTTTATAAGAATTTTATAATTTAATTTTTTTTTGGGACCACCTTCGGCTTTGTGGGGTCCAGGGTCCCTCAAGGCCACCTTGGTTCCACCCCTGAAACGAAATGCTACTTT